>NW_007734089.1:69381-99309 GCF_000696425.1 Galeopterus variegatus | reverse complement strand
CTGGAACGGTGCTCGGAGAGGGACAGACCCAGATCCCGCCGAACCTCCCAAGGATGTGGTACTCGGTTTTCCGGTTTATTCTATTTAATTGGGCAGTCATCAGAGAGTTTTAAACACCTTCCCTCTCTCTTTTTTAGCCTGCATAACTGAGTGGCTGGTGGTGTCATTTATTTGTGAGGGACTAGATGAGGGGTAGGGTAAGCGCGTGAATCGTTTGGTTTTGGCCACACCAAGGGTGAAACATTTCCTGGACACACCATGGGGACGTGGAGTCGGGCAGTTTGCTGTAGGGGTCAGGAGCATGGAAGGGATCTGGGAAAGAGGAGTTTAAGAATTGCCAGCACACGGATGACATTTGAGGCCACCGAACCCGTGGGGTTCGCTTAAGGAGGGAGTGGAGAGAGAGAGAAGGGGTGTGAGCATCGAATGCTGGCGTGTTCAAGGGAGAAGCGAAGGAATTTGAAAAGCGACGCTTGAGGCGGGCACGTGAAGGCAGTGCGCTCCCCAGGGAAAAGCAGGGACAGGTGCGTCACGAGTCTGGGGCAAAGCTTAGAGAAGAACAAACTAGAACCTGACAAGGAGGTGGTCCCTTTCGAAGAAGGACTCGGCAACATTTCAGGTGGCACGTTCCTTGAATCTTGCCCTGATCCTCCCCAGATGGACCTGGGGCCATTTCCCAAGGTGACTGTGCACTGGGGAACTGGAAACAGCCCAGGCCACCTTGGAGTCACTGCATACAGCTTTAAACTGATGCTGACCCTCAGTGACCTGAAATACCGCCAGGGTCCCCTGGGCAGGGTGGGGGCTTTGTAAAGACAGATGGGGGCCGGGGCCTCAGCCCTGCCCCCACCCCTTCCATCCAGGCCAGCAACGGAGCTGGCTGACGCCCAGGATTCTGAGATAGGGGCTGGGCCAGTCCCATCCCTGCCCACAACCAAATCCTAGAATGTCCTCATTAGGCACTTGTGTTTCTTTGGGGTGTGGGACTTATCTGCTCATGTCCTTCATCAAATTTCTGCTTAGATTTTTCTAATTCATTTTTCAAGAGTTCTTTTTGCAATAAGGATTTTAATCTGTGTGTGCTTAAAAAAAAAAAAAGGTTACCAGAGGCTGGGAGGGGTGGGGTGGGGGAAGAGTAGGGGTGAACTAATGGGGACAAAACTGTGCTGTCTACCTGAGTGAACCATTGTGCAGGACATGCATGTACTGAAACAACACACTGTGCCCCACAAATATAAATATAGATAAAATTGAATTAAACAGAAAAAAAAACAAAAAGACAGATGGGCTGTTCCATGGTTATACTGCAGTGGCTCTGGTGGGTCTGAATCATAAGCCTGAAGTTAATCCCCACACCCAGGATGCACAGTGCATGTTAACCAAGTGTCCAGCTTCCATAAACGTGATTCTTTAACATCTGCCCTCCATGCATATGTCAGACATGCCTCATCCCAGACAACCCGGTGACATGCCCCAGTCCCCTTGCCTTGGGCTCCTGCCTCTCTGCTCGTGCCACTTCTCCTTGCGAGAAGTCCTTCTCCTGAGGATGTGCTTTCTCAAATAGAAACCAGAGTCCACACCCCAACCACCTCCTTTATCAGGCTCTCATTCTGTGACCACTCTCCACCTGCCCTACCCACCCCAGGGCCGGGTACCCAACAACCAGAGACAGCCCCACGCCCCAAACCCACTGAAGTTACTCACACCTGCCAATCCTGAGCCTTTCCATCCTGCCTCACTCACTCCTTTCCGTGGAAACCACAAGAAAGGCTCTCGCCCACGTTTCCCCCCGCTGCCTCCTGATCGACCCCAGTATATCCTGTGTGCCCCCATGGCATGGCCCAGCCTCTTATCTTAGGATCCGTGAGCCACAATCTTTTTAATGGCAGTCATCTCCTGGTCTGTTGTCCTTACTACACCTAAATAATAATAATAATACCCAGTAAGACATAGGGAGAATAGATGTACCTAATAACTGACAAAATCCCCATTTTAGTTCCCTAATCTGTAAGGTAAAGTCTTCCAAATATAGTAAATAAAACAGAATGCCTCCTCTCTGGGGAAATTTTAATGTCAGTGGCACCTCTGGTAACCTGTTGCTTTGCCTCCCATGGATTTGTCACCCCTTTTCCCCTGGGCGATGGAGCCGCCAAAGATTACTCAAAGCCCATCTCTTCTGAGCAGTGAGAAGTCTCAAAAAGGGGTTAATCTCCCAGAACCCTCAAGAGTGAGGCATTCCTTCCATTTGGGAAATTAACCATGAATTGGGGTTCTCTTCCTGCATTTATTCTCCAGACCAGGAAGTTCCAGGAAGAGAACATAGGTGGGGTTTTTGCTAAGTACAGTTTAACAAGTTTAACAATAGAAGCTGGTAACATGCAATTAAGGCAATCCACTAACAAAAGCTTGATTTTTAGCAAACACTCTCCTCTTATAGCAATTTCCCAATATCTTTACATATCAATCAGTAACTAGTCTGTCTTTGAACCAGCAGCCTTGCTATGTTACAACTCTTTATCTTACAACAGAGTCTATACATAGCCTGGGGAAAATTTCCTGTCCTTTGCAAGGTCAATATTTGAAACTGCAAGGCTTTGGAAAACCAGGCCCTGTGAAGTACATTTGCTTCATGCATACTCTACAGTAACCTATTCAAGGCAGGTGTTGGCACATGTCCCACTGTGTCCCATTTGGCAGATGAAAGACTGTTTCCGTTCTCCCAGTTCTGTGTCATGCCTGGATTTCATTAGCATGTCCTCAATGTCTTCTTGAAAGTCATCATGCAAAACATTGGCCTGGCAGTTCACTTGGGGGGACATGTCACTTGTTTAAGGTCCTATAATTGGCAAGACTGGTTATTCCACTGCCTCTTGTGACCCTCCCTTTGCCACCCTCTAGCAGAACTTGCTGGTAGGTTGTTCTGCTCTTTCCTGCCGAGCCCAGATACACCTTCAGAATTTGACACAAAGGGCTTTGCCAACCAATCAGATGTGGTTTTCCAGGGGAAACCTGGAGCTTTGCTTCCAGGTAGGCACAGAATTGCTGACTAATGCCCCGGCCGTAATGCCACAACCAGTGTAAGTAAACACCACTACGAGTCATCCAAGCACCATACCTTTACATTAGCCACAGCATGATAATCAGAGAATGGGGCAAATGCCTGAGAAAGCCACATGGTCACTCCGAGACTCAGTTTCCTTGTGTGAAAAATTGTGATGATTGTACCTGTGTTTCAGGGTTTGGTGAAGATTAAATATTATACAAACCTATATATGTATATAAATATATATGTATACTTGGTACAGAGCCCAAGACAAAGTTAGTGCTAAGTGGTAGATATTTTTAAGTCTTCTAATAAAGGAGAAAAGGTGATGATTTGATGAAACTTTTTAAAAATCTTGTTCGTTTTTGTGAATCCACCCTGTCCCCAGAATAATCAGTGACCTTTTTTGATCATTATTAGTTTGTTTGAATAATTTATAGAATTTACAGGGAACAACTTTTTTTCACCATGTTGATTACAAGATGCTTTTTTTGTCCCTGAAAATTTAGATATTTCCATCACAGATCAGGCTACAGGTTCATTGAAATGTGTTCTAACTTCCCCTTGGGACACTGGGACACCAGGAACATGTCTTCCCTGACATCAGGAACAGGTGAGGAGCAGGTGTTCTTGGACAACAACCGTTTACTTAATCTGCACATCTTCATACAAGACAACATCTCTATAAGCCTCCCACCCTCCCCTCCCTACACAGCTGCTCTTTCACTACAGAGCGACCCCTGTAGACAAAAGAAAATGGAATAATTCTGGGCAGAGGTCCCCCAGCTCCCCAATAATACAAAAAAAATGACCTAAATGTCAGGGGACTTCACCAATCACATAAAGACCTGCTTCTCATTGCTCTTTCATTCATTCCCCCATTAGTTAATTAATTCTCTCAACAGGTATTTACTGAGTTCCTACTATGTGCCAGGGTCTGTGCTGGATGCTAGGGGCACCACGTGAACCAAACATGGCTATTGGCCCCATCAGAATCATGGTCTCATGGGGAAAAAAAAATTACACTAACAGTTTCACAGCTGTATAGTTATGAACCAGGGATAGTGCTCTGAGGGAAAATTAGTGTGTTATTAAAGAGTAAAACTGAGGGGTCTCATCAGAGCTGAGGGAGTTGCATTTGGGCTGAATTCTGAAAGATTCATGAGAATTAACATGCAAAGCGAGGGTGAAGGTACAGTTGAGGGAGGGGGCACATTTCAGGCAGAGGCGTGTGCAAAGGCCCTGAGGTGGAGCCTTTGGAAGAAGTCCAGAAGAAAGGTGTCTAACAGCAGTGGCCACGGTGCTGTGTGTGTTAACGCTTATTTATTTGGAGCAGGTTTAGGTTCATAGAAGAATTAAAAGGAAAGTGCAGGGAGTTCCCATATATCCCCTTCCCCAACAAATGCACAGCCCACCAGAATGGTGCATTTGTTACAATCGATGAACCTTCACTGACACATCATTATCACCCAAGTGCACAGTTGTCATCAGGTTTCACGCTTGGTTTGGACAAATGCATAATGACATGTGCCACCATTACAGTCTCGTACAGAGTAGTTTCACTGCCCTAAAAATCCTCTGTGTCCCACCTGTTCATCCCTCCATAACCCTTGGCAACCTCTGAGCTTTTTGCCATCTCCATGATTTTGCCTTTTACCGAATGTCAAAGTTGGAATTTCACTTAGTAAATATGCGTTTAAGTTCCCTCCATGTGTTTTCATGGCTTGATCGCTCATTTCTTTTTAGTGCTGAATTCTGTCCCAATGTCTGGATGTACCAGAGTTTATCCATGCACCTGCTGAAGAACTTCTCGGTTGTTTCCAAGTTTTAGCAATTATGATTAAAGCTGCTGCAAACATCCACGTGCAGGAGGTTTTCATGTGGACATAGTTTTCAACTCCTGTGGGTGAACACCAAGGAGTGTGATTGCTGGGTCGTATGGTAAGAGCATGTTTAGTTTTGTCAGAAGCTGCCAAACTGTCTTCTGAAGTGTCTGGACTATTTCGCCTTCTCTCCAGCAATTAATGAGCATTCTTGCTGCTCCACACCCTCGTCAGCATTTGATGTCATCAGTGTTCTGGATCGTGGCCATTCCAATAGGTGTGCAGTGGTATCTCACTGTGGTCTTGATTTGCATTCCCCCGATGACATATGATGTGTGGCATCTTTTTCTATGCTTATTTGCATCTGTGTCTTCTTTAGTGAAGTGTCTGTGAAGGTCTCTGGGCCAATGGTTAATTTTTTTACAGCTGAACAGCATGATAATGGGTCCTGCAGAAGAAGGATGGTGATGTCCACCACGTGGGTTTCTGCCTTTTTGAGTATCCACAATTGAGCTTCTGCACTAGGCTCCCTGGTTGCATGAGGCTGTCACCTTTTTTTTTCTTTCAGTTTTTCATCCATCTTCCAGGGTCATATCCTGAGGGCCCTTTGGGGCCTTTGATTTTTATTGTTGACGATTTTCTTAAAACTGCTATTACCTCGGGCTGAGCCCATGGCGCACTTGGGAGAGTGCGGCGCTGGGAGCGCAGCAGCGCTCCCACCGTGGGTTCGGATCCTATATAGGGATGGCCGGTGTGCTCACTGGCTGAGTGTGGTGCAGCCGGTCACAGAAAGGACAAAAAAAAAAAAAAAAACTGCTATTACCTCACTGTGGGATTTCATTAAAAATACACACACACACACACACACACACACACACACACACACACATATATTTTTTAAAGATGACCTGTAAGGGGATCTTAACCCTTGACTTGGTGTTGTCAGCACCATGCTCTCCCAAGTGAGCCAAGGGCCGGCCCCTAAAAACAGATATATTGAGATGTAATTGACACACAAAAACTACACATATTGAAAGTAAAGAATTTGATAAATTTTTGACATATGTATACATGCAAGAAACCATCACCAGAATCAAGATAATAAATATGTCTATCACTCCAGAGTATCCTCACACCTGTTTGTCATCCCTGATTTCTAGGTCTCCTTCCCCCATTCCATATCCTACCTCTAAACCCAGTCCTTTGGCAACCTGATTTCTGTCATTATAGATCAGTGTGCATTTCTGGAATTGTACATAACTGGAACCATACAGTACTGATTTTTTCTTTGCCTGACTTCTTACACAGCATAAGTATTTTGAGATTTGTCCATGTGGCTGCAGGTGTCATGGATCCATTCCTCTTTATTGGTAAGTAGTGCTCCATTGTACGGATGTACCATGATGGGTTTATCTGTTCATCTGTTGGTGGACTTTTGGGTTGTTTTCAGTTTTCAACTATAACACATAAAGCTGCTGTGGAATTCATGTACAACTATTTGCATGAACATCTGCTTTCAGTTTTCTTGGGTAAATATCTAGGTGTCAGATGGCCAGATCATATGATAGCTGCATGTTTAACGATTTAAGAAGCTGCCAGACTCTTTTCCAAAGTGGTTATTTTACATCACCACCATGACATTTCCAGTTCCACTGCGTCCTCACCAATGCTTCTGTGGTCAGTCTTTCTCACTTTAGACATTCTGATAGGTGTGTAGTAGTGTCTCACTATGATCTTAATTTTCATTTCCCTAATGATGAATAATGTTGAGCATAATGAGAATAATGTTTTATGTGTTTATGTGCCATCTGGATATCTTCTTTGGTGGCATGTCTATTCAAACCTTTGGCCCACTTTGGAGGGAGGGTTGCTATCTTAACACTGAGTTTTGAGAGTACTTCTTGTATTCTAGATACAAGTCCCTTATTAGATATCCACTTTGCAAAGTCTGTAGTTTGTCTGTCTGTTCTTCTGACAGTGTCTTTTAAAGAATAGAAGTTCTCAATTTTGATGAAGTTCATCGTATCAAGTTTTTCAGTTATGGATTGTGCTTTTGATATCATACGTAAGACATCTTTGCCTGAGATTAGAGGTTTTATAGTTTAAAGCTTTACATTTAGGACTATAATCCATTTTGATTTGAATTTTTTGTACATGATGTAAAGTATGAATTGAAATTATTTATTTATAATTTGCATATGGATAACCAATTGTTCCAGCACCATTTGTTGACAGAGTATTGCTATGGTCTGAAAGTTTGCATCCTCCCCAAATTCACATATTGGAATCCTAATCCCCAAGGTGATGGTATTAGGAGGTTGGGCCTTTGACGAGGTGATTAAGTCATGAGAGCAAAGCCCTCATGAATAGAGATGAGGGTCCTTATAAATCAGGCCCAAGGGAGCTCATTTGTCTCTTCTATGATGTGAGGACCCAGCAAGAAGGCACCATCTGTGAACAAGGAAATGGGCCCTCACCAGACACCAAATCTGCAGATGCCTTGACCTTGGACTTCCCAGTCTCCAGAACCATGAGAAATAAATTGTTGTTTATAAGCCACCCAGTTTATAGTACAGTATTTTGTTATAGCCGCCCAAACAGACTAAGACAACTATCCTTTCTCAGCTAAATTAATTTTGCACCTTTGTTGAAAATCAACCATCCATGTTTGTATGGGTTGATTTCTTTTTTTTCCTTTTTTTTTTTTGTCTTTTTTCGTGTCCGGCAATAGATCGCAACCCTCAGTGTCGTGCCCATACCGGACTGGGACCGGCAACGGGATCACAACCCTCAGTGTTGCTCCCACACCTCGCTCAGCCAGTGAGCGGGAACCGGTCTGTATGTGGGATCCGAACCCTCGGCAGGAGGGCCACCGCGCTCCCAAGCGGCGCACTGTAGCAGTGCCCCACCGGGCCTGCCCTGTATGGGTTGATTTCTGCACTGTCTATTCTGTCTTGTTGATCTATTTGTCTACCTTTATGCCAATGCTATACTGTCTTGATAACTATAGATCACTATGTAAGTCTTAAAAATCAGAGCATATAAACAGTGAAAATCCCTGAGAGTTCGGAAGTTAAAACCCCACTCTGGTTTCAAATAAGGTAATTAAATGGTCCTTTTCCATCATTAAGCATGAATACCCCCTGTCTTACACTAATAGTCACTCCAGCTTTCTTTACATTATTATAAAGGATATATCATTTTGCATCTTTTTACTTTTAATTGACTTATATCATGATATGTAAAGTGAGTTTGTTTGCAGCATGTAGTTGAGTTGTGCTTTTTTAGCCAATCTGAGTCTCTGGTTTTAATTAGACTATTTATGTTTGAGGTGGTAATTTATATGGTTATATTTAAATCTTCCATATCTATTTGTTTTCTTCTTGTCCAGTTGTTCTATTGCTATGTTTTCAAGTTCACCAATCTTTTCTTTTGCAATGTTTCTTGTTCTGTTTTGCTTTGCTGGCAAGTGTGGGGATCGAACTCTCGACCTTCATGTATCAGTACCATGTTCTAACCAACTGAGCTCACCAGCCAACCCTTTTGCAATGTTTAATCTGCCATTAATCCCACCCAAAGAATTTTTTTGACTTCTGGCATTGTGGTTTTCATCTCTCTCTCTCTCTCTCTCTCTCTCTCTCTCTCTTGTTTTATCTCTTGATGTTTGGGGACTTTGACGCATCTCCATGCCTCTACTAACACGTTCAATCTTTCCTGTTTCTTAAACATATTTAGTATATCTATAATAACAATTTAAGTGTCCTTGTCTACTAATTTTATTATCTGGGTCATTTCTGGTTCTCTTTGATTGAGTGATCATTCTCATTATGGGTCTTATTTTATCACTTCTTTGCGTGCCCAGTAATTTTTGATTGAATGCCAGAGACATTGTGAATTTTACCTTTCGGGGTGCTGGATATTTTTGTATTCCTATAAGTATTCCTGAGATTTATTCTGTGACACAGTTAGGTTACTTGTAAACCATTTGATCCTTTCAGGACTTGCTTTTAAGCTTTCTGAGGTGGGACCACAGCAGCATTTAATCTAGAACAAATGCTTAACCTACATAGGAGCACTCTACCCACTGCCCTGTGGATTATGAGGATTTCTGCTCTAGTTGGTGGAAACAGGAACTATTCCTAGCCCTGAGTGAGCTCTGAAGCTTCTTCCCTCTGACCCCGTTGAATGGTTCTTTGTCCAGTCTCAGAATATGGAAGAGTAACCTACATAGGAGCACTCTACCCACTGCCCTGTGGATTATGAGGATTTCTGCTCTAGTTGTTGGAAACAGAAACTATTCCTAGCCCTGAGTGAGCTCTGAAGCTTCTTCCCTCTGACCCCGTTGAATGGTTCTTTGTCCAGTCTCAGAATATGGAAGAATCATGTGGACAAGGGCACCTCATCCATGAGGGAGAATAGACACACTGCCTAGGGCCTACAGTACTTTCAGGGGATCACAAACATGTTTTAATAGATGCTAATATACTCATTTTTATAGAAATACAGAGTATTTCTATAAAATAAAAAAATAAAAAATAAAAAAATTACAAAATAAAGTATTTTATAGAAATACAGAGTATGTGGGTATGTGGATGAGGGGCCCACGAAAACAAAACTGATTAGGGCCCTGTGTGGAAAAAACCACACACCACCTGTTTTTCCTCTTTGCTCACAGCACAGTTATCAGCACAGAAGACCAACTTCTGTGACCAAACGTGTGGGGGTTTTCTCCCCACCAGCAAGCAAGCAATTCTGCAGCAGACACCAGCTGGGTGCCTTCCCATTCAATTCCAACGCTGTCTACCTGGAGATAGTGTCAGATCCCACAGGCCGAGGGCTCAGTCCCCTTCTGATGCCAGTTGCAGGTTACAGGTTGTTTGCCTGTCCTTCTGACCAACTGGCTGTAAATAGGGGTTCCCACAAACCCCTCCTTCAGGTTCCATTAATTTGGTGAGTGGCTCACAGAACTCAGGGAAACATTTACCTATGTTTGTCAATTTATTTCAAAGAATATTTTAAAGGACACAAATAAACAACCAGATGAAGAGATACATAGAGTAAGGTCTGGAAATGTCCTGAGCACAGGAGCATCTGTTTGCATGGAGCCGGGGTGCACCACCCTCTTGGCAGGTAGAGGTGAAAACCCCGATGTGTTCACTGTCCAGAAGCTCCTCAAACCCAGGCCTCTTGGGTTTTTATGGAGTCTTCATTACATAGGCATGATCGATTAAGTCATTGGTCACCAGTGATCGGCTTAACCTTCAGTCCCTCTCCCGTCCCTGGAGGTTGAGGCAAGGACTCCCTTAGTCTTTCTGGTGACCAGCTGACATCCTGAAACTACCTAGGGGTTTCCAGCATCAGCAAACTCATTAGCATATGAAAAGACACTACTTTGGAGATTCTAAGGATTTTAGGGGCTGTGTGCCAGGAGACAGGCATGAAGACCGAATGCATCTAACTCACAACATCACAGGCCCACAGAATTGTGCTGCAGCCTTGCAGGTGGGGAGGGCTGAGCATCGTGGTGAGGAGCCAGGGGTGGGCACTACCTCTCAACAGGTAGTCGCTGGAGCGATGTAACTGGGTGAGCTCCCACATGGAGCTGGTTTCCTGGGAAACAAGCCAAGATCAACAACCCAAGCTGTGAGCCCTGGGTTTGACCCATAATGGACTGGCAAGAGAGAGAAGAGAAACAGGGTGGTCAGAGGAAGAAAGATGGTCAGTGAGGCCATGTGGGATGGTGTGCAGAGCAGGGCATTGGGGCCAGTGAGATTCACTGGGATTTCTCAGCCTGAGCTTCCTTGCTTCTGAGAAGGAATTAGTGCTGACTGCCTTGCAGGGGCCGTAAGAATTCAAGATCTGTGTGAACAATTTGTGTAAAGGACAACATTCTGCAAGTGCTTGTTATTAGAGAAATAAGAAGGCTCTAAGTGACAGAAGCCAGGATTACAGAGAGGAATGGTATGAGAGCCGCTGAATGACAGGAATGGGAGAGAACCTTGGGGTCTATTAATGCAACTCTCCCACAGGCAGAAATCAACGCATCAAAAACATCAGAGACTCTAAAGTGAGGGAGACCACACAGAGGGATTCACCTGCCACCCGTACTGCTCTAAGAAGTCTGGGAAATAAAGTTTCCAAGATTTCAGCCACTTAAATCCTGGGAGAGGTTCAGAGGGGCAGGATGGTGCCAAGTATCAAAACAAGCACGTGGCACACAGTACTGAATGTGGATGGCAGTCACCGTACTTTCCCCATCAGGTTGCTAATGACGGGACTTATGAGGTCCGTAGCACCATGTGCTGCAGGCGGTAACCCCTCAGAGTTTGCTAACTTACAAAAACAGTTTTCTCAGAACGTAGCTAGAACAGCAGACTCCTCAATTCCATTCCTAACCCACATAGGGAACTGGCTGCTTTGGTGCAATCTATTTGGGTCTTGATAGGGATACTTGTCCTTTTAATCTGGTTTCAAGACCATCAGTCGCCTTTATTACAGCTAAGAGGAGGAACGAAGACTCAGAATCCCATGCTAGTGCTCAGGAAAATAGTGCATTGAGGAACAAGCTCAGCATTGAGACTAGCCTAACATTCTTAGAAGGCTTCATTCTCCCCTCTGAACAGGATCGATCAGTCTAAGCAATTCCTGTATGAAAACACACGTCCAGGACCCGCCCTCACCTCTCTGTCCCGGATGGGATTAATGAAACTGGAGTTGTGACTTTGCCGTCTTGTGCTTAAACGCCCTAGCTGGCTTGTAACAAGAAAGAATTAGGGCACAGCTCAGATACGAAAGTGGAAAAAGAAACAGGCTAAAATCCATAGGGAGCACTTTCTATTTCTCAGTCTGTCTCCTGTCCCAAATAGCTCGGCTCTCCTCCCCCCGTTTGTGTTTATGTGTTAAGTTTCTTTCTCTTGCAGCAGATGCCACCAGACTGACAGTCCCTAAACTAGGTCAGAGAGAGGGGTGAATTGACAGTCCCTCAGGCTATATAGTCTGTGTCCTCACTCCCCTCCCCAGTTCCCTGGCCTGCTTTCCATGGCACTGTAGGGTGGTCCCTGTTCCCTACAACAAGAGGGGCTTCAGGAGTCCTCTGTCCAGCTCTAGGATTCTCTATCGCAGGTCGTCGGCCCTCATAGTGGGAAGGAAGGTGGGGCATGACTGTCCTCAGCCCTTTTTGCCTCTCCCCAATCCTGAGTCCTCTCCTTTTCTTTCCACTATGGCACTGATGAAATAGTTTTAGAGCACAATTATCCACTTGTCACCAGAAAACTACCCTTCTCTTATAGAACTTCCACCATATTTAGACCTGTTTCAAACAGACAAGATCCGAGTCAGGGCTCCCCAATGTGCAATCGTGACAGCATTTTTGCAGTAGGTAGAAACTAGGTCGAACAAACCTTATTGCAAATTCCAGGGAGCAGAGACCAAGACACATAAGTGGCCAGTCCCGAGTAGCACAATAAGGGTCAGAGTCCAGTGTCCAACTTCAGTCTTACAATTCCTGCTCCAGTGCACAGTGTGACCCACCTTTTGCCCCTTCATTCTAGGTTTGCACTACCCCAGAGTCTCTTTCCTTCCTTGATGTCCTCTGTTAAGGACAATTTTTTCTTTTCCTTAATATGTCCTTTAAAAGAATAGATAAGGCATGCTTGTGATTAATATTTGAGAGGAAAAATGTTACATTATACGAAAGATTACCATCAGAAGTATTGAAGCAGAGATCCTAATGGATACTAGGGTCTTTGGGGCAGAGGATTTTTCCTTTCCAATTGGTATTTTTAAAAAATCTCTCAATTTTCATTTTTGGATAGGACGCTGTAAGTTATGGTAGACTAGTGCTCTTACTGTGGCAACAGAAAAGGCGAGATAGATTTTTTTAAAAATCACAGCACAGGAAAGCTAAGAGTGTAGAAAGGACGAAATAAACTAAAATTTCAGAGAATCAGAACTGTTATGAAATGAGCTGACACTGCCAACAGATTTTTGTCCCTCCTCTCCCCTGGGGACATTTGCCAATCCTGTCTACAGGCTGAGAATAGACTTGGTCCAGAGAGAATCATCTACAGGGACAGAGAGGAAGGAGGAAAGCTTTGAACAGTTTGTGGGTGTGGAGGAGAAGCTAGAAACCTGAGATGCCCCAAGTGCCCAATTTCGAGCTGTGTGGATGTCTCAGCAGCTAGACTAGTTAGTATCTTTTAAAAGCCAGAGGGAAATATCTTGCAGTCTCCAAAGCTTAGGGAACAAATAAACACCAGTGGAAGGAATCTGCCTTGAGATCACTGCTCATCTGTTTGCCAGACAGGTGCCAGGGTGGAGCTGCCTGGGGTGAGAGGCTTCAGTTCCAGGCTGGGAACCCCAGGCCTCCTGAAGACTTTCAAGGCAGAGAAGTTTGAGACACTCCAGGTGCTCAGTCAGGAGCCTGCAAGGCCATGCCCAGAAAATAAACATCAGTGAGAGAAAGGCTGAGTCCATCTGAGGTTTTGAGATAGGAAGTGCTCAGTTTCCCTGGGCTCATTTCAGGACACACCTCTGGGTTACAAGCCACTCCTCTAGTCCTTCCCTAGAGGACAGCTACTGTTGCCAGTTACATGTATTTTCTGCACCAACCCGGGAAAATGAGACCAAAAGGGGCTGGCTTATGCAAATCCAGTGGCTGGGCAAGCTCAATAGAGAGGCATTATATAACCCTGGTAGTTGAATGACCTTCCACTAGAGGTGCTAGAGAGCACAGAACATTCTGGAATATGTCTGATGCACGCAATAGGATTTGACTAATGAACATGCTCCAAAAGGGGACCAATTGAGCATGTGCAAGACTATGTTACATAACTGGGAACCACTCTTTTAATTGAGTATTCATTAGATGGCAAAACTATAAAATCTGAATCCCAGCAGAAGGTGGGACTGTCGCTCACTCTCCTGGACCCAGCCTGCACTGTGACTGTGGAGTGTGTATTTGCTTCTTTTTGTACCAAACTTACTCTCAGCAAGCAGCTGCTCATTCTCTTGAGCCAGCCTGCACTCTGTACTGAACTTTGAATATGTATTTCTTATTTTTGTGTTAAACTTGGAGTCAGCCCTGCTCACTCCAGAGTGCTGCACTCTGTGAAATCTGTATCTTTTATTCATTACATTAAACCCGTTCTCATTTTCTACTGTGACTCTGCTCTTGAATTCTTTCCTGTGGTGGAGTCGTGAACCTAGTAAGAGGACAGGGTGGATTGTGGCTGATTATTGGGGCCCCCTGGTTGCTACCTCCAATGTCAGTTTGACTATTAAAAAGCCACAACCCCACTAAATCTCTGATTGCATTGAGGTAATCAGCCCTTTAGTTTATCTTCCCATCAGAGGACGGGGGTTTCTCTATGGTGGAAGACAACAACAGGTAGAACCTCTGTTCTTTATTTTTTTCTAAATACACAATGTTGAGTATTCAGAGAAGCAAGAAAATATAACTACACAATCTAGACATTCACATTGCCAGTACTGATTAAAAAAGAAAGCCAAGTATAAGTTACTTACATATTTTAAAAAAAACCACAAAGATATTGAAAGTAAAATAATATGAAAGAAATGATGTAAACACTGAGACATTCACATTGCCAGTACTGATTAAAAAAGAAAGCCAAGTATAAGTTACTTACATATTTAAAAAAAAACCACAAAGATATTGAAAGTAAAATAATATGAAAGAAATGATGTAAACACTGACCAAGCTATGCTAATATCAAAGTAGACTTTAAGCCATGAATAGAGGCAGAATCACATAGGATTCAGATGTTGGAGGTAGCAGACAGGGGCTTTAGAATAACCATAATTAATATGTTAAAGTGGAGGAAAGGTGAACAGAATGAATGAAAAATTTCAGAACTTCAAAAAAGAATTGAAATTACAAAGAGTCAGTGGATTTTGTAGAACTTGAAAAATATAGTATCTGAAATCAACCAAATGGGTGGTTGCAACAGCAGGTTAGACACAGCAAAACACAGAATTCATTGACTGTAACACAGGTCAAGTGACAAGAGACAGAAAAAGGAAACATGCACAGCCTAAGAGATCCTTGGGACACATTTATAATGTCTGTAATATATCCACCATTATAGTTTCAGAAAGAGATAAAAATGAGACAAAATTAACATTTGAAAAGTATTGAATGACCATTTTCAAAACTTATAAACATCAATCCTTATATTCAAGAAGCTCAGAGAACCTCAAGCAAGAGAAATATAAAAAAAACCAAAACTGGGCATATTTTAGTAAAACTACTAAAAAGCAAAGATAGAGAAAATCTTAAAAGCATCCAGGAGGAAAAAAAGATACACCACCTTCAAGGGAGCAACAATAAAAATGACAGATGACTTCCCAACAGAAATAACAAAAGCTGGAAGATAATGTAATGACATCATTAAAGTGATGAAAGAAAATAAGAGACAATCTAGAATCCTAGCCTAGTAAATATCCTTCAAAAAATTATGGTAAAATAAGAATGTTCAGAAGCAGATGAAAATGGAGGGAATTGTTGCCAACAGGCCTGCATTAAAAGAAGAATAAAAGGGAGCTCTTCTGGCAGAAGAAAAATGACCCTGGGTGGAAATATAAAATGCAGAATGAAAAAATAACAGGAAGAACAAGTGTGTGGGTAAATATATAAATGAGTATTTATGGTACATAGCAATAACAGTAATGGCTTCTGAAATTTAAATTTTATGTAGAACTAGAGAAAAATAATAAAAAATAACAGGAATGGAAAGAAGAACAGAGCTACAGATCTTACAGATAATGAAATGTTAGATTTTATAAACAAATTTATTACAATAAATTTGACCAGCTGGAAGAATGGATAAATGCTTCAAAAAATACAGCTTACTAAACCTAACAGAATAAAAAATAGAAGACCCGAATTGTCGTATTGACCTGAATTGATTCTGAGTATAAGTAAGAAACTTGATTTCAAATTTAAATGTGAAAGGTAAAATAATAAATATTTTGGAAGAAACTATAGGAGAGCATTTTCATGATCCTTGGAATAGGCAAAGATTTCTGGTGATTTCTGGGACAATAGTTTACAAAAAATTGCTCTAGCAACATGTAAAATGTTAAAGTCACCGTATGGAGGAGTTTTACTGGATATGACTATGACAGAGTGTGTGTGTGTGTGTGTGTGTGTGTGCGTGTGTGTAAATGTCTTTGTGTATAAGAACTTTTTCAGAGTAAACTGTAAGGACTAAAACCTTAGAAACTCTAAGATAGGTTCAACAGTACAAAAATGTCAAGAAGCCATGCAATGCAGTTTTAAGGGTAGTGTGTATTTCTAAAGATTTTTTAAAAAATCTTGCTGCTCTCATTTTGTAAACACCCTGAAGGCTGTTTCTGATCCTCTGTATTAAGCCTTCTGTCTCAACAACCTCAGCAGCAGGTTATATCAGGGCATTAATATTCTAAACCAAAAGTCATGATAAGCTATAAATATAACAAGGCCATGGTATAAATAAACCAACCAGAATTGAAAATATGTCTTCTCTACCTCTTCCCTGAGAAGTCAAGTCTTACCTGTCAACTAAAAATGATTGTCGAAGGCATGCCAGCACCCAGAGATGTTTTAGGAACTGGGGGAACAGACCTCATGCTCCTTTGCCGTTCATCACTGCTCTCAGCCCAGACTCTGATCTGCGTAGTTCTGTTAATTTACCTTTTCTTAGCTATTCATGTAATTGGACTCATATAATAGACAGTCTTATAGGTTCTTCTCACTTCTTTCACTTGGCATAATGATTTTGACCTTGGCCTACGTTGTGGAATGTATCAGAAGTTCATTCCATTATGCTGCTAAATAGCATTTCACTGTATGGA
Organism: Galeopterus variegatus; assembly: GCF_000696425.1. Classification (NCBI taxonomy): domain Eukaryota; kingdom Metazoa; phylum Chordata; class Mammalia; order Dermoptera; family Cynocephalidae; genus Galeopterus; species Galeopterus variegatus. The sequence goes on along the minus strand of NW_007734089.1, from coordinate 82,590 downwards.
TATACCATTTTGTTTATCCCTTTAACGACAAGCATTTGGATCATTTCCAGCTTGGGACCGTAATGAATAACGCTGCTAAGAATATTCACATGCCTGTCTTTGTGTGGACATAGGTCATCATTTATCTTTGGTAGATTCCTGGAGTAGAATCGTTGGGTTATACAATAAGTTTTTGTTTAACATTTTAAGGAACTGCCAAACTGTCTTACAAAGTGGCTATACCGTTTTACATGATCACCAGCAGTGTATGAGGGTTCCAGTCTCTCCACATTTCTGCCAGTACTTATTGTCTGACTTTTTGATTATAGATGTCTTGGAAGGTGTGCAATGATCTCACATTGTGGTTTTAATTGCATTTCCCTAATAACTAATGATGTTGGGCATATTTTCATATGTTTACTAGCCATTCATTTATCTTCTTGAATGAAATGTTTATTCAAATATTTTGCCAGTTTTTTCTTTCTAACTGGATTGTTAGCCTTTTTATTATTGGGTTGAAGAGTTCTTTATATATATTCTGGATACAAATCTTTTATCAGATATGTAATGTTATCTCAGTCTGCGGCTTAACTTTTCATTTTCTTAATGGTGCATTTGAAGCACAAAAGTTTTTAATTTTGATGGAATCCAATTTATCAATTTTTTTCTTTTTGGGATTATACTCTTGGCATTATATCTAAGAACTTTTACTTAACACAATGATATGAAGATTTTTTTCCTTTGTCTCTTTTAACAGTTTTATATATTTAGTTCTCACATTTAGGTCTATGATTAATTTTGCGTTAATTTTTGTACATGGTGTGAGTTAAGAATCTAAGTTTATTTTTTGGTTTTGTTTTTTTGCATGTGGCTATTCAATTGTCCCAGAACCATACTTCTGTCTCCCCATTTACTCTTCTTCGTCCTCATTTCCAAAACGAATTGCAGCCAAATGGAGGAAGTCTTCAGGGAATGAAATTTTCTGAGACAGAAAGTCTCAGACGGGGGAAGCAGAGAGAAGCCAACTGGATTAAAAACCGGCCTGAGGCCTCCCAGGCTCAAACCATCTGCTCTGATCGAGGCCCTTGTTCTGGCTCTGTGGTCATGGGCGAAAGCTGTGACCTGCAATGATCTAATTCTCGTGAGTCCTGGAACCTACCAGCAGGGAACTTTTTGTCTCATGATACCAGCAGATCCGTCGTCTCACCCCGGCAATCACAGCTCTCAAACGTTGTAAGACAGAACAAATTTAATGTAATTTCCAACAACAGTTAATCATTTAATGTGTATAACAACATCTGAATTGTTATTCCTTTGTGAGAACTTTAGCTTTTTAATTTTTTAACCACTTCATACAGGTATAATTTACACATCACAAAATCCCCCCATTGTCAATGTACAATTCAACGATTTTTAAGTTTACAGCCATGCAGCCATCACCACAATGTAGTTTGGGAATATTTTCATCATCCCGAAAAGCTTCCTCATGCTCCTTTGCCGTTCATCACTGCTCTCAGCCCAGACTCTGATCTGCGTAGTTCTGTTAATTTACCTTTTCTTAGCTATTCATGTAATTGGACTCATATAATAGACAGTCTTATAGGTTCTTCTCACTTCTTTCACTTGGCATAATGATTTTGACCTTGGCCTACGTTGTGGAATGTATCAGAAGTTCATTCCATTATGCTGCTAAATAGCATTTCACTGTATGGATATACCATTTTGTTTATCCCTTTAACGACAAGCATTTGGATCATTTCCAGCTTGGGACCGTAATGAATAACGCTGCTAAGAATATTCACATGCCTGTCTTTGTGTGGACATAGGTCATCATTTATCTTTGGTAGATTCCTGGAGTAGAATCGTTGGGTTATACAATAAGTTTTTGTTTAACATTTTAAGGAACTGCCAAACTGTCTTACAAAGTGGCTATACCGTTTTACATGATCACCAGCAGTGTATGAGGGTTCCAGTCTCTCCACATTTCTGCCAGTACTTATTGTCTGACTTTTTGATTATAGATGTCTTGGAAGGTGTGCAATGATCTCACATTGTGGTTTTAATTGCATTTCCCTAATAACTAATGATGTTGGGCATATTTTCATATGTTTACTAGCCATTCATTTATCTTCTTGAATGAAATGTTTATTCAAATATTTTGCCAGTTTTTTCTTTCTAACTGGATTGTTAGCCTTTTTATTATTGGGTTGAAGAGTTCTTTATATATATTCTGGATACAAATCTTTTATCAGATATGTAATGTTATCTCAGTCTGTGGCTTAACTTTTCATTTTCTTAATGGTGCATTTGAAGCACAAAAGTTTTTAATTTTGATGGAATCCAATTTATCAATTTTTTTCTTTTTGGGATTATACTCTTGGCATTATATCTAAGAACTTTTACTTAACACAATGATATGAAGATTTTTTTCCTTTGTCTCTTTTAACAGTTTTATATATTTAGTTCTCACATTTAGGTCTATGATTAATTTTGCGTTAATTTTTGTACATGGTGTGAGTTAAGAATCTAAGTTTATTTTTTGGTTTTGTTTTTTTGCATGTGGCTATTCAATTGTCCCAGAACCATGTGTTGAAAAAACTATTTTTTGCCCTATTGAATGATGTTAGCATCTTAGTCAAAAAACACTTCACCATAAATTTCACAAATCTCAATTATGTTTCATTGATCCATTTTTCTATACTTGTGCCCACACTGCAGTGAGTTGATTACTGTGGCTTTATAGTGAAATTTTAAAATCATGTACTGGAAGTCTTCAAACTTTGTTCTATTTCAAATTGTTTTAGCTCTGTTAGGGCCTTTGCATTTTCATATACATTTTAGGCTCAGTTTATCAATTTCTACCAAAAAGTCCTGCTTGATTATCCATAAACATTGCATTAAATTCATAGATGAATTTATGTTAGGGCCTTTGCATTTTCATATACATTTTAGGCTCAGTTTATCAATTTCTACCAAAAAGACCTGCTTGATTATCCATAAACATTGCATTAAATTCATAGATGAATTTAGGAAGAATTGCCATCTTGATAATTTTGAATCTTCTAATCTATGTCTCTCCATATATCTGGAGCTGCTTTAGTTTCACTCCACAGTGTTTTGTAGTTTTCATTGTACAAGTCCTATACTTCTTTTGTTAAGTTTAATTAGAAGTGTATTATGTCATGTGCTGCACTATGACGTTTCGGTCGTCAGTGGACCCTGTGTACGATGGTGGTTGGAGCAGCAGGCTAGGTGTGCAGCAGGCCGTGTCATCCAGGTTTGTGTGAGTACACTCTATGATGTTGGCACAATGTCAAAATTGTCTAACGATGCGTTTCTTAGAATGTGTACCCACTGTTAAGCGACGTGTGACTGTATTCTTTTCGATGCTCTTGTGAATGGAATTGCTTAATTTTATTTTCAAGAGTTTGTTTTCAGTATATAGAAGTACTGCCTATTTTCATACATTGGTCTTGTGTCCTGAGACCATACTAAACCCATTTCTTCTACTAGATTTTTGGTATTTTGGGGGTGGGGGGAAGTATGGGTAGCTTGGGATTTTCTACATCACAGATCATGTAATCTGCAAATGAAGTTTTGCTCCCTCTTTTCCAGTTTGGGATGCCTTCAATTTCCTCTCTTTCCCTTTTTCTCTCCCCCTTTCCTTATTAAAATGCTGGAACCTCCAGTATATCTTGTATAGAAGTGGTCATAACAGCAGCCATCTCTGCCTTTTCCCCTAAATAGAAAGTATTCATGTTTAAGTATGAGATTGGCTATGGGGTTTTCATAGATACTTTTTATGAGATTGAAGAATTTTCCTTCAATTCCTAGTTTGTTGAGAGTTTTTACTCATGAATGGAGATGAATATTTTCAAGCGCTTTTTCTACATTTATTGAGATGAACATGCAGTTTTTATTCTTTAACCTATTAACATGGTAAGTTAAATTAATTGATTTTTGGATTTTAAGCCAACCTTGCATTCATGGGATAAATCCCACGTTACCATAATGGATTTGGTTTGCTAACAGTTTATTAAGTAATTTGCATTTATGCATTTATTGGTTTTGTTTCATTTTATTTTGTTTGTGATTCTTTATCAGACTTCGGCATCAGGATAGTACTGTTTCATAAAATAAGTTAGGAAATGTTCCTTTCTCCTTTATTTTCCTTAAAGAGTGTATGAAAGATTGATATGATTTCTCCTTTAAATAATTTACCAGTCTGCAGCCATATCACCTTGATATGTGTGCCCGTCTGATCTTGGAAGCTAAGCAGGGTCCAGTCTGGCTAGTGTTTGCAAGGGAGACTGCCTGGGAATAATGGGTACTGTAGGCTTAAATAAAATAGAATAAAAAGTAAAAAGACTTCTCCAGTATATAATATTATTATATTATATTATATCATTTATTATTATATATATTATATATAATTATTATATATTCTGTAATTACTATATATAATCACTATCTATAACAATTACTTGTTATAGATCTCTCCATATTTCCTATTTCTTTTTCAGTCCATTTTGTTAATTTTTGTCTTCTAGGAATTTTTCCATTTTATCTAAGTGGTCTAGTTTGTTGCATAATATTGTTCATAATATTTCCTTTAAATTATTATAGTTATTGGAATATTTCTCATGATGATCCTATTTTTCATTCCTGATCTGGGTAACTTGTATCTTCTTTCTCTTTTAATCTTGGGCAAACTGAGGAGAAAGTTGTCAATTTTGTTGATCTTTTTGGAGAGTAGTCTTCACTTCATTGGTTTTCTTCTATTGTTTTTCTGTTTTTTATTTCATTGGTTTATGTTCTTATCTTTCTTAATTCTTTTCTTTTGGCTTAATTTTCTCTCTCTCTCTCAATTTTCATGAGGTGAAAGATTTAATTATGTATTGAAACCCTTGTTCTTTTCTGATGCTGATACTTGAAGCTATCAATTTTCTTTTACATGCGGCTTTAGCTGCATCCCATAAATTTTGACATGCCTGATTTTCATTTTCATTCATTGCAAAATATTTTAAAATTCATCTTGTGATTTCTTCTTCAGCCCAGGAGTTATTTAGAAGTCTGTTGCTTAATTTATAGATCTCTGGGGATTTCTCAGATTTTTGTCTGCTGTCAATTTCTAATGTAATTCCATTTTGGTCAAAGCAACCATTTTGTCTTATTTCCATCCTTTTAAATTTATTGAGACTTGTTTTATGGCCAAGCATATTTTTTAAATGTGTATTCTGCAGTCATTGGTTGGCATGTTTAATATATGAAAATTAGATTGAGCTGGTTAATAGTGTTGTTCGGTTTTTGTATACCCTTGCTGATTTTCTGTCCTGTTCTCTCTATTACTGAGACTGAGGTATTTAAATCTCCAATTATTATTGTATCACTATTTCTCCTTTCAATTTTGTCAATTCTTCCTTCGTGTATTTTGAGACTCTGTTGTTAGGTGCATATACTTTTAAAATTTGCATATAATTTACATATCTTCCTGATATATTGACCCTTCTATTATTATAAAATATCCCTCTGTGTCTCTGGTAACAGTTCTCATCAAAAAAATCTATTTTGTCTGATATTAGTAGAGCCACTGCGGCTCTTTTACAGTTACAATTCACATAGTTTATCTTTTTCAATTCCTTTACTTTTAACCTATTTTTGTCTTTGAATATATAAGGTGTGTCTCTTGTAGATAGCATATAGTTAGATTATACATTTTATCTGGTCTAACAATCTCTGCCTTTTGATTGGGTTGTGTAGAAAATTAACATTTAATAGAATTATTGATATGGTTGGATTACAGTTGCCATTTTGCCATTTGTGTCTGTTTTCTTTTTGTTCCTTTATTTCTCCTTTACTGCTTTCTTTTGTGTTAAATAAATATTTTTAGTGTACCATTTAAAATCATCTGTTGATTTTACTTTAGCTATATAATTTGAAGTTATTTTCTTAGAGGTGGCTCTAGGAATTATAGTACGTATCTTAAAACTACAGTCTATTTCATCCTAATACTACTGAGTTAGTTCTGGTAAAATATGGAATCCTGGAATATTGCTCCAGAATGGCTCCATTCCTCCACTCTTTGTACTGTGATCATTCTACTATGTACTAGATTGTCACAGAGATATGTTATAAACACACCATGTTATACTTATTGCTTTATATAATCCTATGTATTTTAAAGAAGGTGACACACAAGAAAAAGTATATTTATAGAGTCCTTTATAGTAACTCATATATTTATTATTTTTTATTTATGGTGTTCTTTTCTTTCTGCATCTTTTATTCAATATGAAAAATATCCTTTAATATTTCTTAGGCTGGATCGCTAGTAACAAATTGTTCAAATTTGTTTATCTGGGAATTTCATTTCATTTTTTTTTTTGTTTTGTTTTCTGTTCATTCTCTCTTTTTTACCTCTTTTTCTTGTCTTTTGTGGGCTACTGGAATGTTTTATAAATATCTATAGTGTTTTTGAGCATTTTAAAAGATGGTTTCTCTTGGTATTGTATTATACATATGTTAATTCAGCACAGCCTATTGGTATTGACATTTTACCAGTTCAGCTGAAGTATGGAAACCTTACTTTCCCTTAAGATCTTTTATCTTTTCCATTTATGATGTGATTATCCAGAATATTTCCTCTACATACATTCAAAACATTAGACAATATTCAAACTTGTTCTTCAACCATCAAGCATAATTTAGAAACACAGGAGGAGGAAGGTCTATTGTATTTACTTATTTTTACTCTTTTTATTGTTCTTTCTTCTTTCCTGATGTTACCAGATGCCTTTTAAAAAAAAAAAATCATTTCCTTTCTGTTTCCTTTAGCCATTTCCTGTCTGTTTTCCTTCAGCCATTCTTTTTAGGTAGGTCTGCTGGCAACAATACTCTTTTTATTGTTCTTTCTTCTTTCCTGATGTTACCAGATGCCTTTTAAAAAAAAAAAAATCATTTCCTTTCTGTTTCCTTTAGCCATTTCCTGTCTGTTTTCCTTCAGCCATTCTTTTTAGGTAGGTCTGCTGGCAACAAATTCTTTTAGTTTTCCTTCATCTAAACATGACTTGATTTCCCTTTCATTCCTGAGGGATATTTTTACTGGATATACAAGACTGCACTGACAGTTCTTTTATTTCAGCACTTGTACCACTTTCTTCTGGCTTTCACAGTTTCTTATAAGAAATCCACGGTGTTTGGATCTTTTTCCCCCTATAGATAATGCATTCTTCTTCTGCTGCCCCTCTCAAGACTTTTTTCTTTGAATTTAGTTTTCAGAAGATCTATTATGTGTCTTGGCATGGATTTCTTTGAGTTTATTCTGCTTGGGGTTTGCTCATTTCCTTGAATCTGTAAATTTATGTATTTTGCCAAAGTTGGGACACTTTCAGTCATTATTTCTTCAAATGCTTTTTCAGCCCTCCCTTCTTTGTCCTTTCCTTTTGGAACTCTCATGAAATGAATGTTAGATCGTTTGTATAGTCCCACAGGTTCCTGAGTCTTAGTTCGTGTTTTTTAAAGTCCATTTTCTCTCTGCTGTTCAGATTGAGCAGTTTCTATTGTTTTGTCATCAAGTTCACTGATTCTTTCCTCTGTCTTCTTCATTCTGCTTTTGAACCCATCATTAAGTTTTTAGTTTAGGTTGTTTTATTTTTTTGTTCTAAAAATTTCGTTTGATTTTTCTTTATTCTTTTTTTTCCTGAGAATTATTTCTTTTCTGAGATCGTCTGTTTTCTCATTTGTGTCAAGTGGGTTTGTAATTGCTTGTTGAGGCATTTCTACCATGGCTGCTTTAAAATCTTTTCAGATAATTCCAACACCTATGTCATATTGGTGTTGGCATCTGTTGATTGTCTTCTCTCCTTCAAGTTGATGTTTTTCGGGGTTTTGATATGACCACTGATTTTTTGTTGTTGTTCTTGTATCATGGACATTTTGAGTATTATGCTATAAGAATCTGTAAGTCTTCTGTTTTAGCAGCCCTCCTCTGACACTGCACTGGTGGTAATGGGTGGGGAGAGGCAGAGTGGGTTACCACCTTGTTACTGCCAGGAAGGAATGGATGTCTGTGTTCCTCAGTGGGCCTCTGCTGACACCTCAGTCGGAGAGGGTGACTTGTCATTGCTTGGTGGGGATGGAAGTACAGGCTCTCCACTATTTAGTATAATTACATTTACAAATGAATTCCACATAGTTCTCCCAGTACTTTTATCTAATGAAATAAACATTGGAGCTTGATTCCACTATCCATTTGCAATACTTAGCATTTGAAATGTTGAATTAGTCATTAAATGTTTCTTCAGGAGAAGTTAAATAGAATATTGTATTCAATACTTTTTGGTAACAATTTTAAAGAGCCAGAGTTGTGAAATTACAAAAGCTATCCTTCTCCAAATAGTATAGGGAAACCCATCTGTATTAGTTATTTATTGTTACATAACACATTACCACAAGTTTAGCAGCTTATAAAAACAATACAGACATAGTACTTTACCATTTGCATAGGTTAGATATCCGGGCATGCCACACCTGGGGTCTTTGCTTCAGGGTTTCTTCACAGGTTGTAACTAAAGTGTCACCTGGGGATGTGATCTCATCTGAAGCCTCGACTGGGAGAAGGATCTGTGATTGTTGGAAAAATTTCCATTTCTCAAGGGCTATTAGAATGATGGAGTCAATTCTTAGATGGATGTTGGCTGGAGGCTGCCCTCAGTTTTTTGCCATGTGGGTCTCTTCAACATGGAAACTTCATTTAATAAAAGCCAGCAAGGGAGAGAGTCTGCTAGCAAGATGGAAGCCAGATTTTTTTTTTTGTAATCTAATCACTGAGAAGTGTCATCCCCTCAGTGTTAAGTATTCTATTGATTACAAGCAAGGTTCTGAAGGGAAGAGGATTACACGAGCTGGTGAATACTGGTAGGAAAGGATCACTGGGAGCAATTTGAGAAGCTCCTTACTACATCACATTAAATATGAGTTTAATTCACACTCATATTTATTATAAGAAAAATGAAAAAAATAGACTGATAGATCTGTTGACATTAGAAAATATGACTACAAAATACATGGAAACTATAACCTAATACATAAAATAATAATGTTATGTTTGAAAATAGAATGCAAAATATATGGAAACCAAGACCTAATACATAAAAATGACATCAGATACATTTTTTAAATGAAATAAGCTATTAAAGAACAGCCCAAATCAGAATTAGAAATTATATAATATGGCAAAAGAAAAAATCAAAAAGAGATCTGACAGTAATCAGAAATTATTTAAAAAGTCACTAAAGTAATGAAGACTAAATTAGAAGTAACATGCTAGTGAAATTTCTCCATGAAATATACTGTAAATAATAGGGAACACAAAGATAGAAATGGAAAAAATCTTAAAAATAAAGTGATAAAAAATTTTCCTAAGAAATTGATTGATACAGAAGATAGATAATAAATATCCAACATATGTTTAATAAATTTCTCTGAGGAAAAAAACTGAAGCATGGAAAAAGAATGAATACCAAAAATTATATTTAAAGAAAAATGTGCTGAAATAAAGGAAAACTTTAACCTGTATATTGAAACAGCACGCTATTGATCTGGAAAAATCAATCCAAAATGCCCAATATTGAGACATATTTAAGTATAGCAGTTCTCAAACACTGTCATTTCAGTATGCCTATAGAATCTTAAAAATTATTGATGAACCCAAAGTTTACATGTTTACATGGGTTATATCTATCCATATTTATCATATGAGAAAATTAAAACTGAGAAAATTAAAAAATATGTATTTGTTAATTGATTTTAAAATAATAATAATAAATCCATTGAATGTTCACATAAATAAAATATTTTATTAAAAAAATTGTATTTCCCAAAACAAACAAGCAAAAAAATGATGAGAACAGTGGCATGTTTTAAATTTTTTTCAAATTCTTTTATAGACCTGCTTAATAGAAGACAGCTTCTGCATTCAATCTTTGGCAACATGTCATTCGGTTGACATATATGAAGAAAATCTGACTTTACACGTGTGTATGTATTTGGAAAAGAGAGGACTACTTTAACAGATTTTTCATATAACTGTGGATATTCTTTGATATCGGTCCAAAATTTGAGAAGTGGTAATTTTTTAAAGGTCAGTTCCCATGTGGAATCTGCAGTCGAATCAATGAGCTTTCCATACTGTTACATTATATCCACTAGGTTTCATGCATGCATTATTTTGTAGCATCAGATGGGTCGTTTGGGAAATGTTGGTTCACTGCTATGCAGATTTGCCAAATGTTCACACAGCTTTTCATACAATATCAACAAATCACATTCATCGGTACATCACCACATCATAAAAACTTTTAAGTCTGAGACTCTATCAAGCTCACCACATTGGATATAAGTTTTCTGAAATTTAAATTTTTTCCTGAAAGCTCACATTGTATCCTTGGCAGTAAATAATATCATTTTCAAAATGACAAGATCACTTTATTAATATTCAAGAAATGCTTACCAGATATCCACACCCCAATAATGATAGTTTGTCTATAAGTTGTTCTTTCAAGAGAAAAGGTGTCCCATGAAAAACCTACCTAGTTCAGTGAGCAACTCAAACAATGCCGTGTATGTTTTCCTTGAGCAAATCACCACACTTCTGTGCACAGCAGAAATGCTTTATGTGGATTTCCCCTTTCTTCACATAGTTAAAAGGTGCAAATTCAAGGGTCAAGATGTAATAAAATTAATAGTTTTTTACTACATCATCAAAGAATTCTTAAGTAAAACCTACATGTTTTCTTTTTTTATTACCGTGAGTGCTTGGTAGTGAAGAATTCAATAATTAATGGTACGGTTTGTTTCCAGTGCTTCAATTCATGATCAGGCATACTATACTGTTGCTTTTGGACTGCTCATGCAAATATCAACATGGTGAAAAGGGCAAATCTATCATTATGAAAATAGTTTCTACCTCAAGAATCCACTGAAAGTTTCAGGAACCCCATGCATTTATGGACCACATTTTGATAGCCACTGTTTCAACACAACTAATTGGTTTAAAGAGAAAGAAAAAGAATCCTTTGAACATCCAGGCAAAAGGAACATACCATTCGTAAGAAAAAAGAAAGTTAGTTTGACATCAGATTTTTCAACAGCAATGATTTAGGCCATAAGAAAATAAAATCCTATATTTAAGATTTAAAGAAAGAAAATATGTGCGGAGTATTTCATATCTAGCCAAATTGACCCTAAATTATAAAGGTCACATTCAACTTTATGAACATAAAAGAGCTCAGAAAATTTCGTTGCCATGAGCCCTTTCTGAGGAACCTGCTATAAAACAAACTTGAGCCAACCAAAAGGATTTGAGAGGCGACAGATAAGGATGATGGACATTTAATATACTTGCAGTAGAACAAAGAGTGATGGAGTGAGGAAAGCAGTATAGTATGTAATGATGTTATATAATTACAAAAAATTCAGAGAAAATAGCAACAGTGTTGTGATGGTTAATTTTATGTGCCAACTTGATTGGGCTAAGGGATGCCCAGACAGCTGGTAAAACACTATTTCTGGGTGTGTCTATGAGGGTGTTTCTGGAAGAGATCGGCATTTAAATCTATAGACTGAGTGAGGTCACCCTCACCAATGTGGGCAGACATCATCCAACTCGTTAAGGGCCTGAATAGAATAAACAGTGGGAGGAAGGGTGCATTTGTTTCCAGTTTGAGATGGGACATTCATCTGTGGACATCAGTGTTCCTGTTTCTTGGACCTTAGGATAGGGACTTACACTATTGCCCCCCAGTTTCTTAGGTCTTTGGACTTGGACTGAATTGCACCACTGGCTTTTCTGATTTTTCATCCTGTAGATGGCAGGTTGTGGGACTTCTTGGCCTCATAATCATGTAAGCCAATTCCTATAATAAATCTATCTATGTCTATATCTATCTCTTATTGGTTCTGTTTCTATGTATAACCTTACTAAAAGTACATTTAAAAAATGGAACAAACTTTCTGATTGAACAAAGATGTAGGAGGCAAATGCATAAGAGATTGTTGTTATGATGTTGATATAAAACATCATAGTTGAATTAAGAGCAGAAGTCATGAGCATTTAAAGTTTCTGGCCCAAAGATGGCGACAGGTCTGGAGCGGCCGTGCCAGGAGACAGCGCGACCCTGAGAAGTGTGCGCTGTGATACCAGAGTACTATTTGCATTTCCAAGAGCAACAAAAAACGAATAAATCTTTGAACAACTAACCTACAATGACAAACAAGCAACTACAGGTTCGAGATTTTAGGGCCATCACAAAAGAAGACTCCTGAGAGCACCCAAGCCGTGCTGCGGGTTCAAGTGAGCAGCCCGAGACAACAAAGGCCAAGTAAGCCAGCAGAGATGACACTGAAACGGAGTGGAAGGCGCCAGACCGGCCCAACTCTGCGAGCTCTGTGAGTCACCCCTAGTCCAGCCCCACTTGCGGGGCAGAAGCCTGACTGGTCCCTGCCCGCCTGGCTCCCACCTACCACACCAGGCTAGACATCCGCAACAGCGCTGCCTCCATTTTCTCGGGTGGGGGCAGAGACAGCCGGCTCAGATCAGGCAGGCCAGCCATCTTTGCTTGGCGTGGCTCCTCACTGAGACGTGCCACTTGCGTACCTTGATGTGGGGCCCCCCAGGGCCTGTGGACCGGCCTACAATCCTACTCCCCCCACGGATCTCTGACGGGACTGGTGGCGTGGGGAGCCCCCGGCCAGCATTGGGAGGGCAGGGAAGAGGAGTCCACCCAGATTGTCTCTCCACCACACCCTGGGCTTCGGCCCGAGGTAAACTCCCTGTTCCTGGGAGGCAGATACCCTCTCTGTGGGCCTCAGTTTGGAAGAACCCCTAACGGATTTCTGGTTGGGAGAGGGGAGCCCGGAGCACTCTGGAGCTAGATTGAAGCTGCCGGAGAGCTCTCCTGGAGGGCGCTCGGGTCGACCCGTGCTGGGGGATTCAAAGAGGAGCTGTGTGCCGTGGGACCCTCCCCCAAGGAGCTCACACCACGCAGTTGGAGAGACTAGACACCTGAAACTCTTCCTGGGCAGGGCGGGACAGGACACAGCTTTGATGTCTCATCTGAAAAACGAGGTTTGCAGAAGACACGCCTCAGCCCTGTTCTGAGCGCACAGAGTGGGGAGGGGTCTGGCAAAAGAAGGCAGAGTGTCGGAAAAAAAAAAATTACACACCCTGCA
>NW_007734089.1:66579-68516 GCF_000696425.1 Galeopterus variegatus | reverse complement strand
TGGGCTTCGGCCCCAGGTAAACTCCCTGTTTCCGGGAGGCAGATACCATCTCTGTGGGCCTCAGTTTGGAAGAACCCCTAACTGATTTCTGGTTGGGAGAGGGGAGCCCGGAGCACTCTGGAGCTAGATTGAAGCTGCCGGAGAGCTCTCCCGGAGGGCGCCTGGGTCGACCCGTGCTGGGGGGATTCAAAGAGGAGCTGTGTGCCGTGGGACCCTCCCCCAAGGAGCTCACACCTTGCAGTTGGAGAGACTAGACACCTGAAACTCTTCCTGGGCAGGGCGGGGCAGGGCACAGCTTTGATGTCTCAGCTGAAAGACGAGGTTTGCAGAAGACACGCCTCAGCCCTGTTCTGAGCGCACAGAGTGGGGAGGGGTTGGGCAAAAGAAGGCGGAGTCTCGGAAAAAAAATTACACACCCTGCGGGACCCCTTTGCAAGGCTCAACAGCCCAACCAAGTGCACACAGAGTGGGAAAACGCCCCGATAGTGAGGTGCAGAACACACATACCTTGCGGGACTGGCAGGGCGGTATCCAGCAAATTAGAAGAGTTCAAACTGACCAGAGAGGAGACTTGCCGCAGAGGTCCAAGACCCGAGCGAAACTCCCTGCCAAAATGAACAAACACCCAAAAAGAGATACCAGAAATGCAAAAAACCAAGAAAGTACACCACCAAAAGTTAATAAATCTCAATCTCTAGATCCTATAGAACAAGAAGCCCTTGAAATGAATGACAGGGAATTTCGAGTGTTAATCCTAAAGAGACTGAATGAGATACAAGAAAACACAGCTAGACAGCATGATGAAACCAGGAAAAATATACAGGAACTGAAAGAGGAAATGTACAAGGAAATCCCTGTCATAAAAAAAAATGTAGCAGAACTTGCCAAACTGAAGAAGTTATTCAGCGAAATAAAAAACACAATTCAGCAAAATAAAAAACACAATGGAGAGTTTAACCAGCAGGATAACGGAAGTTGAAGAGAGAACCTTGGTTCTTGAAGATGGGCTCTTTGGAATAATACAAGCATACAAGAAAAAAGAAAAAAAGTATCAAAGATATTGAAGGAAACCTGAGAGAGATATTAGACAACCTTAAGCGCTCAAATATCCGAGTCATGGGTATTCCAGAAGGGGAGGATAAAGGAGAATCTATTGAAAATATATTCAACAAAATAGTGGCAGAAAACTTCCCAGGCATAGGAAAAACCACAGATGTTCAGATCCAGGAAGCTCAACAATCCCCAAACGTATTCAACCCAAAAAGGGCTTTGCCAAGACATATTATAGTTAAAATGACAAAACTCAAGGACAAAGAGAGAATCTTGAAGCTGCAAGAGAGAAGCATCAAATCACCTATAAAGGAGCTCCAATCAGGTTAACATCACACTTCTCAGCATAAACCCTAAAAGCTAGAAAGGAATGGGATGATATATTCAAAATACTAAAAGACAAAGATTGCCAGCCAAGAATACTCTACCCTGCAAGGCTGTCCTTCCGAAATGGGCAAATAGTATATTTCTCAGACAGACAAAAACTGCGGGAGTTCATCACCACACAACCACCCTTACAAGAAATTCTCAAGGGAGTACTGGGATTGGATCCTGGAAGATAACTACCACTGCCATAACAATCCAAGTAAAATAAAAACCCACTACTATAATAAAAATGACAATCATGAAAACAAATGAACAAAATCACTAGCTGCAACCTAAGGAACCAACAAACACAGAAAACAAACAGCAAAACAGAAAGCAAGGAATGAAAGACACCTAAGACAACTAAACAACCAATAAAATGCTAGGAATAAATCAACACCTCTCAATAACAACACTTAAAGTAAAGGGTTTAAATTCCCCAATCAAAAGACACAGATTGGCTGACTTGATAAGAAAGATGGATCCAACTATATGCTGCCTACAAGAAACCCACCTCACCT
>NW_007734089.1:42763-61560 GCF_000696425.1 Galeopterus variegatus | reverse complement strand
GTTCTCGTCACACCTTTGCAGTTAATTGCTGCTTATGCAAACCGTCCCTGCTCAACCTATTTTGTGCTTCTTTATCCTGATTGAACGCTGACTCATATAATTACGCATTATGTAAGAGGTGGGCATGCAGATAAAGCAAAAGGAACACATTGGACAGGGAGCGTTGGCACCAACTGTTGTCTGTAGTGCAATGGAATGGCCGGAGACAGCCTCGCCAAGAGGACCTCTTCCGACACACTGTTCATGATGATGAGGGGCAAAAAGCAAGAAGACGTAAGTCCAGGAATGGAGACAAGGGGCCAGCCTGGGCTTCAGCCGGTGCTGGATATGAACAGAGGCAACGAGCATGAATTACATGGTCCTGGAGATTCCTGTGACCCCTACAAATTCCACAGTTGTGCTGGGTGAGGCGACAGTGTGGGCTGTGGGATGTGCAGGTCTGGACATGAATCCCAGCTCCACGGAAGATGGGCAGGTCCCTTAATCCTTATGGGGCTCGGGGCCCCAACCCCCATGCAATGGGAATAGTAATATCACCTGTAGCCGAATCCCAGGCAACAAGAATGATCTCAAAAGACAGTGAGCGCCCCTCTTACCCTCCCATCTACCATCCACCATCCATCCATCCATCCATCCCTCCATCCACCACCCATCAATCCATCCATCCATCCCTCCATCCATCCCTCCATCCATCCATCCATCCATCCATTCATCCACCCAACCAACAATTTATCTACCCACCCATCCATCCATCNGGGACACAATAATCAACTACATTGTATATTGACAAAATAAAAATAATAAAAAAAAATGACAAATGCTGTAAGATTCCATTTGTATGAGGTATCTAAAATAGTCAGATTTATAGAAACAGAAAGTAGAATGGTGGTTACCAGGGGCTAGGGGGAAAAGGGTTTGGGGATTTTTTTCTTTAGTAGGCACAGAGTTCCGATTTTTCCGTATGAAAAAGTTCTGGAAATCTATTTCACAACAATGTGAATGTATTTGATGCAACTGAACCGTGCACTTAAAGATGGTTAAGAAGGTAAATCTTATGTACTTTTTATACCAAATGAAAAAATTTTAAGTGACACTTCAGCACTAAAAAATGACTATTTTATGCTTTTGATATGAAGTATTTTATAAGTGTGTCCCAAAGAAAAAGATTAATTTGTCTAAAAAGTAAAAACTTCTTTTAAAAATAAACCATAAAAAGATCAACAAGAGTCCTCAAGGGACTATTTCTTAAACCCTGCTTCTCTCTATTTAGGAAGTCTTTGATCACCTCTAAGTTGCTGAATGATGAAACTTGTTTTAAACAAAAGGGGAGACTGACATGTTAAACTTTATCTGAGTCCTTTGCACCCAGAAAACAGTGATGGTTAACATGCCCCACCATTTATGTTCTGGAAAATGGCTAAACACAGGACCACCATGCTATGGCACAATTCCAGATTAGACCCACCTCTACCCTTCTCGGTTCCCTTGTTTATTTGCATCTCTACAGTCCAGACCCCTTTCCTTTTCTTTGAGTCATTTCTCATTAAGAAACGGTGTCCCAATTTCAATAACCTGAATAAAATTAACTCCTTAATAAAATTAAAATAAGCCAGAAACAAGAATAAAATATAATTAACAAAGAACAAATATTTGAGCATATAAAATTTTTATTCCTTCAATATACAGTAGGCATTTATAAATCAATAACTTTTTCGATATTTTTATTGTTGTAAAATGCACATAATGTAAAATTTACCATCTTAACAATTTTTAAGTGATAATCAGTGGTTTAAATTTATTCATAATTTAGTGCAACTAGCACCACTATCCATATGCATAACTCCATTCATTCATCTTGTAAAACTAAAACTCTATACTCATGAAAAAATAACTCATTTCCCTCTGCCCCCAGCCCCTGGTGAACATCACAGTACATTCTGTCTCTGATTTTGTCTAATCCAAGTATCTCATATAAGTGGAATTATGCAGTATTTGTCTTTTTATGACTGGCTTATTTAACTTAGCATAATGTCCTCAAAGTTCATCCTTGTTGTAACATATGTCAGAATACACTCCCTTTTTAAAGCTGAAAAGTATTCCATTGTGTGTGTGTGTGTGTGTGTGTATGTGTGTGTATACATATATATTGCTCACATTTTGCCGTTGATGGACACTTGGTTGGCTCCATGTTTTACCTATCATGAATGCTGCTGCTATGAACATAAGTTTACACATATCTTTTCGAGACCCTGCTTTTAATTCTTTTGGGTATATACCCAGAAGTGGAATTATTGGATCATACAGTAATCCTATGTTTGATTTTTTGAGGAACCACTATATTGTTTTCCACAATGGCTGTACCATTTTACACCCTCATCAACAGTACACAAAAGGTCCAATTTTTCACATCCTCACCAACGCATTTTTTTTATAGTAGCCATTCTAGTGGGTATGAGATGGTATCTCACTGTAGTTTTGATTTGCATTTACCTAATAATTAGTAATACTGAGCGTCCTTTTATGTGCTTCATGGCCATTTGTACATCTTCTCTGGAGAAATGCCCATTCAAGTCTATTTTTGAATTGGGTTTTTTGTTGCTTTTGTTGAGTTTTAAGAGTTCTCTCTATACTGTGGATATTAATCCCTTATCAGGAAAAAGATTTGCAAATATTTTCTCCCATTAAATTGGCTGCCACTTTTCTCTGTTGATATTGTTTTTTGATGCACAAAATGTTTAAGTTTTCATGAAGTCCAATTTGTCTATTTTTTCTTTCATTACCTGAGCCTTTTGTTTCATATCCAAGAAATTGTTGACAAATACAGTGTTGTTAAGGTTTTATTTTTCTTGCCTATGTTTTCTTCTAAGAGTTTTAAAGTTTTAGACATTACATTTAGGTCTTTAGACATTACATTTTGAGTTAATTTTTGTATATGGTATTAGATAAGGATCCAACTTCATTCTTTTGCATATGGGTATCTGGATTTCCAAGCACAATTTTCTGAAGACTGCCCTTTTCCCATTAATGATCTTGGCACCCTTGTCAAAAAATCATTTGATCGTATATTCAGGGGGTTATTTCTGGGCTGTCTATTCTATTCCACTGCTCTATATGTTTGTTTTATGCCAGTACCACACTGTTTTAATTACTGAAGCTTTGCAGTAAGTTTTGAAATCAGGAAGTGTGAGTTCTCCAGCTTTGTTCTTTTTCAAGATTGATTTGGCTATTCAAGGTCCCTTCAGATTCCATATAGATTTTAGTATGGATTTTTCTAGCTCCACATAAAAACATCTTTGGGATTTTGATAGGGATTACATTGAATCTGTAGATAATGTTAGGTAGTATTGACATCTTAACAATATTAAGTCTTCCAATCCATGAACATGGAATATTTCCATGTGTTTATGTCTTCTTTAATTTCTTTTAGCAATGTTTTGTAGTTTTCATTATACAAGTCTTTCACCTCCTTGGCTTAGTTAATTCCTATGTATTTTTTTATGCTATTATAAGTGAAATTTCTAAAAATTGTCTTTTCAGGTTGTTCTTTGTTAGTATGTAGAAATGCAACTGATTTTTGCATGTTGACTTTGTATACTGCTACTTTGCTGAATTTATTTATTACTTTTAACAGCATTTTGTGGAATGTTTAGAGTTTTCTACACATAAACTTACATTATCTGAGAACATAGAAAATTTTACTTCTTCCTTTCTGATTTGGATGACTTCTATGTTTTTTCCTTCACTAATTGCTCATAGAACTTCTAGTACTACATTGAACAGAAATAGTAAAGCATACTTGCTTTGTTACTGCTCTTAGCAGAAAGGCTTTAAGTCTTTCACCATGAAGTATGATATTTGCTGTGGGTTTTTCATATATTGCTTTTATTAGGTCATGGTAGTTTCCTTCCATTCCTAGTTTGTTAAATTTTTAATTATGAAAGGGTATCAAATTTTGCATAATGCTTTTTCTACATCAATTAAACTGAAAGTTTTCTTTTTTTCTTTTCATTCTGTTGATGTGGTGCATTACATTGAGTGATTTTCATATGTTGGACCATCCTTGCATTCTAGCAATAAATCCCACATGGGCATGGTGTATAATCCTTTTAATATGCTAATAAATTTGGTTTGCTTGTATTTTGTTTTGTTATTTGCATTAATGTTCATAAGGGACACTGATCCCTCTGCTCTTTCCTCTTAAATTTTTTTGGAAAAATTTGACAGTGTTGTTTTTTTGGGGGGTTTTTTGGAAAAATTTGAGAGTGCTGGTATTAGTTCTTCTTTAAATGTTCAATAGAATTAACCAGTGAAGCCATCAGGTTCAGGAATTTTCTTTGTTTGAAGATTTTTGATTAGTGATTTAATCTCCTTACTTGTTATATGTCTTTTTAGATTTTCTATTTTTTCATGATTTGGTCTTGGTAGGTTTTGTGTTTCTAGATATTTGCCCAATTTATGTAGGTTATCCAATTTGTCAATATACAATTGTTCATTGTAGTCTCGTAATCCTTTTATTTCCATAGAATTGGTGTTAATAGCTCCACTTTTATTTCTGACTTTAGTAATTTGAGTCTTCTCTCTCTCTCTTTCTCTCTTTTTTTTTAAGTTCATATAGCTAAAGTTTTGTCAACTTTGTTGATCTTTTCAAAGAACCAGTTTTTGGTTTCATTGATTTTTTTCTATTGTTTTTCTAGTCTATTTTGTTCTTCTCTGGTCTAATATTTAGCATTTTCTTCCTTTTACTAGCTTTGGGTTTTCTTTGTTCTTATTTATTTAGTTACTTAAATTGTAATGTTCAGCTGTTGATTTGAGATTTTTCTCTTTTTTTAATGTAAGCATTAATATCTATAAATTTCCCCCTCAGCACTGCTTTCACTACATTCCATAAGTTTTTGTATGTTATGTTTTTTATTTATATCTAAATATTTTCTAATTTTTATTGTGATTTCCTTTTTGATCCATTGGTTGTTTAAGCATGTGTTGTTTAAATTCTACAATTTTGTAAATTTTCTGGTTTTACTTCTATTGATTTCTAATTTCATCTGGTTGTGATCAGAAAAGATACTTTGTATCATATCATTTTAAATCTACTGAGACAATTTGTGGCCCAATATATGGTCTATTCTGAAAAATGTAACATGTGTATTTGAAAAAATTGTATATACTACTGTTCTTGGGTAGACTTCTATTTGTATCTGTTAGATGCAGTTGGTTTATTGTGTTGTCTAAGTCCTCTATTTTCTTACTTATATTCTGTCTGGGTTTTCTAACCATTATTGAGAGTGTGGTATGAAGTCTCCAACTATAATTGTAGAACTGTCTATTTTTCCCTATGTTCTATAAGTTTTTGCTTCCTATGTTTTAATGATCTGTTATTAGGTGGGTAAATCCTTATCATTGTTATGTCTTCTTGCTGTACTGAACCTTTTATTAACATATAATGCCCTTCTTTGTCTCATAAACCTTTTAGATTTAAAGTCTGCTTTGTCCAATATTAATATAGCCACTCCTGCTCTCTTTTGGTTACTATTTTTTCATTTTCAATCTATTTGTGTCTTTAGATTTGAAGTGAGTCTCTTGTAGACAGCATATAGTTGAATAATATTTTTTTAACCCATTCTTCCAATTTCTGTCTTTTGCTTGGAGAGTTAAATCCATTTACATTTAAAGTAATTACTGATAAGAAGGAACTCACCTCTATCATTTTGCAATTTGTTTTCTATATGCCTTATAGCTTTTTTGACCCTTATTTCTTGCATTATGGCTTGTGTTTAGTTGGATTCTTTTGTTGTGAAACATTTAAGTTCCTTTTTCATTTCCTTTTGTATATATTCTATAACTCTTTTCTTTGTGTTTACCATGGGGATTACATTTAACATCCTAAATTTATTAAACTCTAATTTGAATTTATATCAGTTTAATTTCAGTAATATACAAAAACTCTGCTCCTTTAACAGTTCCATTTCCATCTCTTTTGGTTGTTGATGTCAGAAAATTACATCTTTATACATTGTGTGCCAAAAAATACATACACTAATAATTATTTAAAATGCATTAAGGGAGGTTGGGGATAATTGGGTGGGGGACACAGGGTACAAATACAATTTGTGGTAATAGGTATGCTGCCAATATGAATCTGGCCTTCCCATTTGGGCACAAGGGGTGACAATCAGCTTTGTATCTCATGAATATTCATAACCAATATAAATAAATAAATAAAATGTATTAGACTTTTATGCTGAAAACAAAATGTGGAGTTACAAACCAAAGTACAGTAACACTAATTTTCAGTCTAGTAATTTTTTCAAATATTAGTCTCATAAATTACGTAGAAAACAAAAAGTGCAGCTACAAACTGTTGTTACAATAACAGTAGCTTTAATAATTGCCCATGTATTTACCTTTATTGAGAAATTTATTTCTTCACATGGCTTTGAATTACTGTCTAGTATCATTTTATTTTATCCTTCAGGACTATCTTGAGCATTTCTTGCAAAGCAGGTCTAGTGGTAATAAATTCCCTCAGCCTTGTCTATCTGGGAATATCTTAATTTCTCCCTCACTTTTGAAGGACAAGTTTTCTGTATATAGGATTCTTTTGAAGAACAAGTTTTCTGTGTATAGGACCATTTTTTTTCTTTTAGCACTCTGACGATATCAGCCCACTGCCTTCCAGTCTCCAAAGTTTCTGATGAGAAATTGGCTGATTATCTTATTGATAATTCCTTGTATGTGAAGAGCCATCTCTCTTTTGCTGCTTTCAAGATTCTCTTTTTGTCTTTATCTTTTCAAAGCTTGACTATAATGTGTCTTGGTGTGGGCCTCTTTGGGTTCATCTTACTTGGAGTTTTTGAGTTTCTTCAATATTTATATGCATGTTTTCTATTAAATTTGAATATTTTTACCCATTATTTCTTCAAAAATTCTCTCTTTCCCCTTCTCTCTCTCTTTTCCTTCTGAAACTACCACAATGTGTATGTTGGCATGCTTGAAGGTGTCATGTTGCACAGGTTTCTTAAACTCTGTTCACTGTTCTTCAATATTTTTTCTTTCCATTACTCAGACTCAATAATTTCAATGATCCTATTTTCAAGTTTGCTGATTCTTCTAACTTTGAATCCTCTGGTGGAATTTTTTTTTTTTTTTTGGTGGCTTGCTGGTATCCAAACCTGTTGGTGGAATTTTTTATTTCATTTAGTGTACTTTTCAGCTCAAGAATTTCTTTTTGGTTTCTCTTTAGGCTTCCTATCTATTCATCAATGTTTGCATTTGTTCAAACATTGTTTCTTGACTTTTCCACATCTTCTTTTAGTTCTTTGAGTAACTTTAAGGCCATCATTTTAAAGTCTTTGTCAAACAGATCTGCCACCAGGTCTTTTTCAGAAACAGTTTCTAATTTATTTGTTTCCTTTGAGTGGACCACACTTTCCCATTTGTTTGAATACCTCATGTTTTTGTTGTTGTTGTTGAAAACTGGGCATTTGGATCTAATTAATGTGGTAACTTTGGAAATCAGATTTTTTACCTTACCTAGGATTTGCTGGGGGTTGTTTTTGTTTATTGTTTTTGTTCTTTAGATTGTTGTAGGCCATCTCTATGCCAAGTGTCAGCCTGATGAGTAAACCTAAGGTCTGCTTTCTTTGTTTTTCTGAGCCAGTACCTTTTCCTGGGCATGTGTGGTCACTTCCTAATTTTCCATATACAAAGGTACTTCAAAATTTCATGGAAAAATGGAATTAAAAGATAATTTTTCAATGAACCTTTTGAAGACCCTTCATACATACAGTTGTTTTGAATGTCCTAGTTTTAATATCTGGCTCTCACAAGGGAAAAGAGAAAAGTGAAGAGTGGGGAGGAAAAGGAGAGACTGACCTTTAAATCCCCTGGAAGTTACGTCAGCCAGAGGGGAAGGGGCCTGCAGCAATGAGTGGAGACACACTCACCTCTCTGTCTGCACGTCTATGATCAGAAGCTCCAATCATCAATTAGAGCACAAATCCCCCATATCTGGAGGACATGGTCCTTTTGGCCTACCCTGGCTCACCTGCAAGCTTCTCCAGAAATGTTTACAGCTGCCTACCACAGAGCTGAGGGGTGGAGGATGGCTATCTGCTATGTTCTACAAGCTGAAAATGACTAAAATTAACCACAGATTTTTGTCTAAGCCTTCCCCTGGAAGTTGCAAACCTTCAAAAGACTTCGGAGTTCCAAAATAGTTACATTAGACAGATCTACCAGAGCAATTGTCTGGGTGGGGAGACAGATTCCTGATGCTTCCTATTCTGCCATTTTCTCAGTGGCCCCTAAATAAATAAATAATTTTCACAATGTTTAGTACTGGTGAGAATGTGGGAGAAGCAGGCATCCTTTACATACTTTAGTTTGTGCTATTATTACTGGTGCAGCTCCTCGGTAGGCATATAGCCAAATCTGTCCAAATGTAAAGCAACTTGGGCTCAGCAATTCCAATGCTAAGAATTTACCTTGTGTATGTACTTACAAAAAGATATCTTGATATATGTGCGAGGATGTTTTGCTCATCATTGTTTTTTAAAGCAAAACAATTAGTGGAAAAAACCAACATGTCCTTCAATAAAGAATTAAGTAAATTATAGTTCATTTATATAATCAAACACAAATCAATCATATAAAAAATGAAGTGTTGATATTATGTCTAAGAAAATTTTATGCATGAAAAAACAAGATTTTTAAGCATATGTAAGTATAATTACATATGTGTATAGATTTCATTTGTGTATACATATGAAACTATTATAGTCATAACTTCTGCACAGTGAGAGCATAACTTTCTTTTGTACTTTTGTTGTTGTTTGCCATATTTACAGTTATATTTAACCCATTTGCAAGTCTGACTTAATGGCATTCATCTCAAATTTTTTCGGAATAAATCAATTTTAACATATGGAATCTTTCTATAAATTTGTTTACCTTTTTTGTCCCTGACCTTGCTAGGCTGGCCATATCCCCTCCAATCTCAATGCCTCAATACCAGCACCACAGCACACTAGCCCAGATACTTCAAATCTACTACGTATTCTCTCTTCTCTCTCTCTTCCCCTTTGTCCCCCTTTTCATTGCATAGTTTATTAATCTGAGCATCAGATGGGAAACTGAGCCTGTAGAGTGACTTTTGTGATTCCAATCTACATCTGAAGTGGAAGAAAAGAAAGGAGCTAGATACACCACAACTGCTTTTCCTCTTATTGTCGTCTGTCAGGGAACTTAGGGTAGTGTCTCACTTCGAAGGAAACTGCCAGTTATACAGATAAATATAGCAGAAATTCATTGTTATTTATTCTAAACTCTTATTACGCTTTTCATCTGAGCTTTTAAAATTCTTCAGGGTAGGTATTATTATGCTGTTTATAAAGATAGAGGAACTGAGCCATAGATGAGATTAAGTGGCTTGTTGAAGGATTCAAAGCAAGCTGCAATGAGAGTTAGAAATCATATTTAGGCTGTTAGATTCTAGCTTCTCCACCACAGTGACTGGAGAATCAATATCACTTTTCACCTCTACAGGACTCTTATTTCTAAGCCCTTACCATGTTTTGCTTTCATTCAATATTTTAAAAGTCCTTCATAAAAAATAACCTTTTCACTTCAAATGCACCCAAAACCCTGAGATATTTCTCACTACGTAGCTTAGAGACACTTACGCCCTTGTGAGTAGACAAAGAATGAAGAAATGGAGGGAGGTCGATTTAATTTCCACCTCAGTCACTGAACTGCAATATCATCTTGAACAAATGATTGTGCTTTCACGCTCTTACTTCTCAGCTGTAGAGTCTGGATAAAACGTAAGTTCTCCCTGGGGAAGTAAGAACTACTGAGGTAATTTCTGTAAAACCCTTAGAGCTCAATGATACTAAATGAAAAGAAAGAACAGAAAGCTATCTACATCATTCAATTACTGATTTAGGACCAAAAAAAAAAAATGTATGTTGCCTCAAGAAGTTTCCTTCCCCAGCAATTTATCTGATCTATTGAGGCTCACAGGATGTTTGCGGAGGCAAAAAATCTAGAGAATAGGGCAGAAAAAAACAGCATATATCATCCTGTTTCTATAAGCCAGGGTTCTGTCTCTGGATAAACAGGTTCAAATCTTAACCCCTTCACTTACAGGCAGTGTGACTTTAGGTTGGTTATTTACTCTCTCTTTACATCAACTTCTTTGTCTGGAAAATGGGGCTAAACTTAATACTCATATTAGGACGGCAAAATTAAATTAGTTAATGCATGTACATAACTTAGAAGAATGCCTAGCATATTATAAGAACTAAATAAATGTTAGCTGTTATTATTGTTGTTATTGGTCTCATAATTAATAATTATACAAAATTTATGTATAAATATAATACATAATTTATTATATAATATAATATCATGTATGTCAGAATAGATAAGGGGATGTGGATTTGCGTAAATCTCACAAATGGCCCAAACATTCTAAGACTTAGAGATAAATTTACGTTGCCTGTTCCTCTCCACCCCCCACCCCCATCATATCTGTTCACTTGACTTAAATAGTTCAAGGAATTTTTGTGGTTATTCTGTCCCCCCCCCACCTTTATTTCTTTGTGTGTTTATTTATTACAAGTACAATGTATTTTGAGAAGTAAAATTTAAAAAATAAAAGTTAAAAAAAAAATTTAAAAAGGAGATAAATTTACATTGAAATTCTCCTCTTTCAGATAAACCAAGGATCAACTTTTTTTTTTTCCTTTAGAAACCCAGATAGCAAACATTTTGGCCTTCTAGGACACACAATCTCTTTCACAGCTACCCAAAATTCAACTCTGTTGTTGCAGCTTGAAAGCAGCCATTAAAAAGTCATGACAAATGGGTGTGGCTATGTTCTGATAAAACTTTATTTACAAAGACAGGCCGTAGTTTGCCAATCCCTAAAATAAACCAAGAAATTTTTCAAAGTCATTGTTGTTTTTACCTAGTGAGGGAAGCTGGGCTCACAATAAGGAAATTACTTTACCTGCCAAAAGACATAAGATAAAACATATTTTCTATTAGCATGTTCCAGATATCACCCCAAGGCAAGATGATGATGCTTCTGGAGGGGACAGAATACTCAGGTTAAAAAGCAAAGCTATAGCACTGAGCACAGAGAGAGAAGCTACTTCCAGGGCAATCAGAAACATTCATTTTCTAAAGGACTGGAAAAAGCAACTGTCTTTGAGAACATGGTTGATGAAGGTTTGATACTAACCTGAACTTGAGCAATTATAGCAGCAGAGACTAAGATATTTCTGAAAATGCTGAGAAAGGCCTTATTAAAAAGGAAGTAATCTGCACCAGATCAGAACCAAGAACTATTCTTCTTGCTATCACTAGCTCCCTGATGAGATGATACTAAAAATTAATATCAAAACTCCTTTGTATATCACCTATAGTGTTAGTAATTAGCTCAGGATATTATTCTATCCTTGAGATACTGAGAAGTTGAAATAATTTCTTTGAAACCTTGTAGCTCAAATGGACCTCTCAAAAATAAGGTATGGGGTCCTCCTGAATTACTCATTACTAATTTAAGGTTTGGTCAGTTTGCTTTGCATCAGAACATTCCCATCCCAAGCATTAAACTTTTATTGTATTGAATCCCTTGGGATGAAGGAATATTTTTAAAGAGAGGAAAGTAAAGAAGATAGTATGAAAAATAATTAGACTGTAAGATTCACGAGGGCAGGAACTAAAATGTTCTGTTTTCTACTAATGTACATTATATGAACTTTAGACACTCAAATAGATGTTGAATAAATAAATAAATGTATACAGCATATAATTATGTTTAGGATAGCTGTGTGTTATTTATATTTTTATTCTATGGGATGGGTTCAGTCATTCCCCAAGCCATTCAACAGCTTCACAGAGCTCTTTATAAAAATGATGGACTAATGGGTACAAAACGATACTATCTACCCTAAGTGAATCATTGTGCAGTATATGCCTGTATTGAAACAACGCACTCTACCCCACAAATATGTACATGTAAATGTTAAAATTATTTTTTTGAAATTTTCCTCTATTATTATTTTTATTATATGGCTAGGTGAAAATTACATGACTACTATGGTCAAGATCCATGTCCAGAATGAGTAAAGCTAAATAAGCAGTAACCAACAAAACAAATATTTTTCTCTCTAGCTGTTCTACATTTACATATGTACGCACGTATGTATATATGTACACACATACATACATGCATACGTACCTACAACTTTTTTTGTTTTATCCATGGAGTAGGTAAACTATCAGCTGAAGCAGAGCACGTATGTGTTTTATATGATCTAGGTGTTTGATATATACACACAGACACATAATCATATAAGTTATAAACTTACATATTTATGGCTATAAAATCCAGATTTTATTGATATGTTACGTGTGTAGGGGGTGTCTATATGATAATTTTTGAGATCTTTCACTTGAGATCTGATGATAGTAAGAGTCAAGCTGAACCAGTACTCTAAAATGTTTTGGCTGCATGGCACTATATTTTAGAAACAGAGAAACATTACACTTTTATGATTAACTTTATCTATGATGCTTGCTTTATTTTCATAAAACAAGACTAAATGTTCCCATTTGGTCCTGTGGTTACTTTTTTTTTATTATCAAAGCCCCACACTGTTAAGAATATTATTTTACAATATTCAACTAGAACTTTTTTTTTGTTTCCTAGTCTTTGAGGATGTTCAGGTATTGTGTTCAAAGAATTTGCAGATATAAGTGAACTTTTAAATAAATTAATTGCTTGCAGTGCTTTGCAAATGTATAATTACATCAAGGACTTCATAAACTGCAAGCCTAATGAAATTATTGCCATGTAATTTTCTGTAGGTTGTTTAAATTCTCTGTAATTTGTTTCCATTAAATTTCTATAACCCAACACTCTGTAAGTTGTCTGTAATGCTATATTACATGTAGTACATGTTTTAAACGTATAGTACATGTTTTAATGTAGCCAAAGAAGCAGTGGGACAAACATAAATACATCTTCACCTAAGCTATTCTGGCATAGCCATAATTTCTATTTAAATAAATATAAATTTGCATTATTGATTATAGTTATCCCTCAGTGTCCAGGGGGAGTTGGTTTCAGAACCCCACAGATACTAAAATCTTCAATGACCAAGTCTCCTATATAAAGTGGAGTAGTATTTGCATATGACATATGCACATTCTCCCACATACTTTAAATCATCTCTAGATTACTTATAATACCTAAGACAATGTAAATGCTATATAAATAGTTGTTGTATTGTTTTCATTTGTATTGTTTTTTATTGTTGTATTGTTATATTTTATTGTTTTGTTTTGTTTTTTTACAGTGGTTGAGTCTGCAGATGCGAGATTCGCACATCTATAGGGCCCACCGTAAATTGAAGACAAAATTTTAAATAATTGAAGACATAGAGCTCTATCAAAGATGAAACAAAGAAACAAAGCTCATTCACAGGTACTGAGTAAATTTTTTAAAGGCACAAAGGGGCTTCCTAGAAATCTTTCTTTCTGGTTATTTGAAAAGCATTTACAGTGACTTTTTTTTTCTTCAGGATGATATTTTAAATATTATGGGTAAAGGGAGGGCTTACAATTTTCAAGAAACTCATTATTCATATGTAATAATGTTTGTAAACTCAATTTACAAATAACCTTTACCAACCTTTATGTTTTATAATATATATTGCATTGTAAAACATGTGTATTTTATATATAATGCATAATAAAACAAAAGCTTTTACAATACCTTATATTTTTATAATGCATATGTATTGTTTTGTAATACATATATAGTGCATTATAAAACATTAGGAATGGTAAACATTGTAAATTCAAATTTTGAAAAATGAGATATTTCAAACATGCTTTGCAAGAAAAGAAAGCAGAAATAAAACTTTACGATTATCAACACACATTGGAAGTGTTTCCAAGGATGGAGTGCTAAGAGGGAGTTATTAGTAAATATATGTCTGTTGTGATTAAAAATGCAGAACCTGACAACAATTTTAAAATCTGGCTCCACCACTTACTATGTGTGTGACCTTTGGCAAATCAATTAACTTCTCAGTGTCTCTGTTTTCTCACCTTAAAATGGAGGCAATAGTTTACCTCATATTAGGATGAGCTAAGATGCCATCCAGTAACAATCAACCTCCAAAACCCAGTGACTTACACAACAAATCTTACTTCTCACCAGTACAAAGCTTACCATAGTTTCACACAGATCTCCAGGGCAGCCATAATCCTTCAGTTGGCTCAACATTCCAGGCTGCTTGAATCTCATAACATCTTCATATTGACAAGAGCTTCCACGCTATCATAGCAGAGAAAGAAAGTGGAGAATCCCAGCGTCAGCTCTTACAGGCTTCCACCTTTTATTGATGACAATGTTGATTATTGTGAAGTAGGAAAAAAAGGAAATTAAGATAAAGTTAACCTGAACTTTTAATGAATTATATCATCCAATTTTAGAATTGGGAAGGTCTCTAAAAAGAATACAGTCAAGCCACTTTATTTTATAGATGCAGAAGCAGACACCCAGAGAAAGTTTAAGAATTTTTGCCCTAGGTTACCCATCCAGCAACAGCAGAGTCTGGAGTCGAATTCAGAAATGTCTCTTAGATCCCTACTGGCTGCATTTCCACTACCAACCTTTGGAATTGTGCTAAACCCTCTTGCCCCTTTTGCAATATCCTAGAGACCAAGGCAACATGGTGGTTGTGTCCCTTTTCCAAATTTATGTTTAATGGAAAACCCAGAAATGATGGTAACAATAGGGGCAATGTTTCCAGGCCTGAACAATACCAATTGCAGTAGCTATTATTAATTTATATTTGTTGAATTTAACAATGTGATGCTTACTGTCCAACCAAACTGATAATCCAGGATTAGATACCATATTGAAGAATAATATTTTTGCCATGATAAGAAAGAATAAGGTCTGTGAGAAGAGGCAAAATGGCATGCTGCAGCACTTTGAAAATGTTCAAAAATCAGGTCTGTTTATCATTATGCTTTCTGAATCAACATTATTTTAAAGTGATTTTATCCCAGCCCCTCTTACACTGCACTGCAGAGTCTATTACCATCAGTAGGGAGAGCTGGAGTGCCAAGCCAGCTGTTACATGTGATTTTTGTTTCCATTTGCTAAGTGAAGAAAATCAAACAATCGACTTGTCAAGAAAAGTGAAACAACTACTGTGTTTATTGAAGGGTGTGGCTGGCAATGACTAATACAATTATTTTCCACTTGAACAGATTCAGGTTCAAAATGTAGCTCAGTTATTTCTAAAGTAAAAGGAATGATAACGCTTCTTTTACCATTTCCATTCATTTGCATCATTACCATCTCAGTGTTTCCCTTTCCCTTCCTCTGCTTCTCTTCAGACCTCCAGCGCTGTGTTGTGGAATGCAGCCACCAGGTCACAAGTCTGAGCTGAGGAGGAACGCTACCCTAAACATCCTGCAAAATGCCCCACCAGTATGACTGCTGTCAGTTACCTCTGCTAAGCCACTCATCTTGCAAAACTGACAATTCCAAGATGCAACTATACTATGCAACACCCCGAACACTCTGAATAAAAATATTTTTTGTAGGATGACCTTTCCTTAGGCCCTGTATAATGTCATCTAACCTTATGAACAACTCGAAATATCATTTATTCAAATGTCAGCCTGCTTACTTGACAACATCAACAGAAAATAGAGTTGTAAATAAATGTCTAAAGCTAGTATAACTCTATCCAAAGGTTCTGCATAATCTTGTTTATTGTAATGAGGACCATAATGACATTCTTTTTTTGTACTGTTTGTGCATGAATCTACATAGGGGGTTTTTATATATTTTTTTTTTTATTGTGGTAAAACATATGTAAGGATTGCCATTTTAAGCATTTTTAAACATACAGTTGTGTGGAATTAGTTACATTCACAATGCTGTGCAACCATTACCTCTATCTATTTACAAAACTTTTTCGTCATCCTAAACATAAACTCTGTACCCATTAAGCAATAACTTCTCATTATTTGTTACCCCCATTTCTGGTAACCTTGAATCTACTTCTGTCTCTGGAATGTTTTTCTTTTAATTTATTTTTTCTTAATTGACCCATGAAAATAGTATATATTTATGAAGTACAATATGATATTTGAGTACATTTATATAGTGTGCAATGATCATATCAGGGTGTTTAGCATATCCATCACCCCAGACATTTGTCATCTCTCATGTTGGGAACATTCAACATCCTCTAACTAGTTTCTGAAGTTACCCAGTAATGTGTTGTTCACTGTAGTCTCTCTATATTGCTATAGGACACAGATCTTATTCTTTTTCTCTACAACTTTGCATGCATTGGCTATGATGAAATTTTTAAGTACAATATTCTTTAAAAGAAATCTGGTACAGTCTATTCTTATGAATGGTATTGATGATATTTTTCCTCCAATGGATTATGAAGTAGGGAAGTCTAGATAAGAATAAAGGCAGCCCCTTAGTTATTGGAGTAGCTTAGACCTCTCAAAGGTGATATTTGTAGTTTACTTCAAGACTGAGCAAGTATTTGGGCTAGTTTTA
Source organism: Galeopterus variegatus (assembly GCF_000696425.1). Lineage (NCBI taxonomy): Eukaryota > Metazoa > Chordata > Mammalia > Dermoptera > Cynocephalidae > Galeopterus > Galeopterus variegatus. The sequence goes on along the minus strand of NW_007734089.1, from coordinate 44,945 downwards.
TATGTCAAAACCAGAGGGGAAGGCTTAGCAAGACACTGTTTCTTGCTTCCAATGAGGCAGCCTGAGAAGATATGCATCATTTCGCTCATTCACTGAACTCCCCTCCCTTTGTTTCCTGTCTCTCCTGCTTGGAGCTGACTCCTCCTTCCTGCAGCTTGGAGGATCACAGGCTGATGAAGAACACCGCACCGCGGCTGGGATGGGAGTCTGTGCTCAGGCTTCCTGGAAAGGCGCTCTCTTTCTCTCAGCCAGCAGAGCTGAAACCTACCTGACAATCTCTCTGCCTTTGAATCCATCTCTGGAACCAAATGCACCATTTTACTGCTCTTAAAAGTGAATAGTGTTTGATTACCTCAAGCTACAAGCTGCTTTGCTTCATAAGAAAGACCCAAACGGATCCAGACATCATTGCTTTCCAGTCCACCTGAGGAGTTTTTTGCTTTCTTGCCTGAAACTTGATGGTGGGAGGGAGTTTCGGATTTGTTTGTTTTTGATTGTTGAAAAGTTTCTTATTGATGCTTGAAATGGAACTCAGTTTTTAAATACAGTTTGAATCAGATCCAAAGAAGACCTGCCTGACCATTTCCTGCAGGACTGACGGAGACAACATCTAGAGGGAAACTTGGTAGGAGAAATGAGATGCGATTTGCAACAGCAACGCTTTATTTTGAGAAAATTGTCAGACTCATTGAGAAGGAAAATTAAATATTGACCAAGGACAATGTCTTTATTTCTCAGTAACTTATCAACAAATGACTGTAACCTGTGGAAAGAAAATCACAATTCTACGGACCTTTCAAATCCACCAGGAACTCTGAATGTCTATCTTTTTTGCCTGACATGTTTAATGACTTTTGCAGCCCTGGCGGGCAGCATTTATTCACTAGCTTCCCTTCTGAAAATGCAGAACAGAACAGTTGTGTCCATGCTGGTGGCTTCCTGGTCTGTGGATGATCTTATGAGCGTCCTGTCGGTGACCATCTTCATGTTTTTGCAGTGGCCAAACGACTTCCCCGGCTACTTCCAGTCTCTGTGCTCCACCTCTGCCTTACTGTATCTATGCCAGGGCCTCTCGAGCAACTTGAAGGCGACTCTCCTAGTCTCCTACAACTTCTACACGATGCACAGGGCTGCGGGGAGCCAGGCAGCCTGCAGAAGCCCGGGCCAGGTGCTCGGCGTGGCGCTGAGCGTGTGGGCAGCCAGCCTGCTGCTGTCGGCGCCCCCGCTGTGCGGCTGGGGCGGCTTCGTGCGCACGGACTGGGGCTGCCTGGTGGACCGCTCCAGCTCCTACGTGCTGCTGCTCTTCTCCGTGTACGCTTCGGCCTTCGGACTCCTCGCCGGCCTCTCGGTCCCGCTCATTCACCGGTTGCTGTGTTCGGAGGAGCCGCCGAGACTCCACGCCAACTACCAGGAAATCTCCCGTGGAGCCTCCACTCCCGGGTCCCCTCGCACGGGGGGGAGAGTGCTCTCCCCGTCCCCGGAAGATGCTCCGGGCCCGGCCCTGCGGTGCTCTGGGGGCTGCTCCCCGAGCTCGGACGCTGCGTTTGGACCGAGTCGACCCGCTTCCTCTGGGGCTGGAGCCTGCGGGCGTGGACACCGGGGGACTCTTTATGGCACCAGGAGATTCGCCGTGAGCGTAGCGCAGAAGCGCTTCTCTTTGATCCTAGCTCTGACAAAAGTCACCCTTTGGCTGCCCATGATGGTAAAAGTGCAGTTGCTCACAATGCGCGCGTGTGTGTGTGCCAGACAGTGTGCGTGCGTGTTGGGACCAGCGTCGCTGGTTGGGGAGTCACCAGGGGACGCGCAGTTAAGTCCGCTTCGAAGTGTACCTCGCTCGGTTTCAGAGACGCACTTGGGGGAAGGCAGTTCGCCGGCAGGGCTAATTGGCCGCGAAGCCTGTGCCGCAAAGTGCTTCTCGTTTCAAAATTGAGGGGGATGCGGATCGCTTTCGGTCGAGGGCGACTTAGTTTTCCTAGATCTGGAGTGGCCAAGGGCATTCTTGTCTCTCAGTAAAACCGGAGTATTCAGAAAAGGAGGAAATAAAAAAGGTCCTCACCCCACCCTTGGGCCCTCCCTTTCTCTCCGCTCCCTTGCTGCCTGGCGAGGACACTGCCCATCCCTAGCAGGAGAGGATAGATCAGATGTAGAGAGAGAAGACAGGGGACAAAACAGGCTTTTGTTC
>NW_007734089.1:36629-42030 GCF_000696425.1 Galeopterus variegatus | reverse complement strand
AGCTTTTAGGAGCATCAGATGCAGGTCTCACGGACGCCTGCCTGTTTCCCCGGGCAGCGTCCCCACGTTGTAGACCGTGCCTCCTTAGTGGAGACTTGCAATGGCAGCGGGCGCAGATGCGCACTCAAGAAAAGCTTTTAGGAGCATCAGATGCAGGTCTCACGGACGCCTGCCTGTTTCCCCGGGCAGCGTCTCCACGTTGTAGACCGTGCCTCCTTAGTGGAGACTTGCAATGGCAGCGGGCGCAGATGCGCACTCAAGAACAGAACCCCCGAAATCCTGTGCGGTCTGGCGCGGCGGGATGGGTCCCACCGGTCCCCAGGAGCCCACCACCAAGGATGAGCGCGCGGTCCCAAGAGCAGAGCTTCTGGCGTCAATCAGAAAGGGGGACAGGAGAAAGGGGCTGGGGCGGCGTCCTGGAGGCAAAGGCTTGGGAAGTAAAATATGTGGTTCTGGGTTGGGTCTGAAGTTCTCTCGCCTTTGCAGGTCCACATGGTGGTCCAGCACGTAGTGGAGTTTCAGAGCCTTCCTTTGGAAACACTCAGCTTTCTACTCACCCTGCTGGCCACCACTGTAACCCCAGTGTTTGTCTTGTCCAAGCGCTGGACCCACCTGCCTTGTGGCTGCATCATCAACTGCAGGCAGGACTCACACGCAGTGGCATCCGATGGGAAGAAAAGTAAGTCCTCAACACTGGCGGTCGGGAGCAATATACACACAGTCAAACACGTGTAGTGGCCTACTGAGAAAGTCGCCTGAATAGGGGATGAAGAATCCGAGGACAAACGTAAATGGTAAATAGAAGAAGAAATCATAAAGTGAAACAATTCTTACCACGGTGCTGGAGGAAGTTTTAAATGAGGCAGATTTTAAGCCCGTGAAGTATTTGTGCACTGCATAATTATTTTAGGTAAGAAAGGAGGTGACTAGAATTCATTCAACACAGCATGCCAACAAAGGCCCATGGATGTTATACCCAACATAGATCTTAGCCAAGAAGAGAAAATAAATTCCCTTCCCAAGTCTATGTATGAAAAGCGGTATTGCTATCTTAAAGAGATCATTAACTCTCTGAAAAGAGTTAAAAACTTGTTACATTATAGCCCATTATTATTCAATGAAACAATAAAGAAAAGCATTTTTATTATTTTGCTGTTTGCAATCTTCCAGGGTTTTGGAAAGTTTTCAGAGTAAGTCAATCAGTGTGCCTGAAAACAGTTCGAAAACAAATTTTAAGAGTACACCTCTGCTTTTAGAAACACACACACACACACACACACACACACACACACACACACACACACACACCAGGCAAAAAATTCATCAGTTTCAAGAAAGGACAAAGGTGACAGAGTTTGTCATTGTATGTTTACGTATGAGACTAGTCATGCTATTTACTGGAGAAAACAAAAAATCTATCTTCTAAAGAGTACATCTAGAATGGGAGTGGAGAAGCAGGGTCAATTACAAAACTCTCTACAGTGTAATTGAGCTCTATTTTGACTTTGCCAGGAAGGAAAAGGACATTATTTTGTCATTCCAGACAAAAGACAGGATATTCTACCATTTAAAAAATCTGAATGAATTAGTGTATGCTGAATTAACTGTCCCATTAATTCTCCTTTGCTTTGAATAGGCAAGTATATTATTCTTTAAAAGAAAAGAAAGGTTAAATAAAAACGGTCCATCTCAGATCATTTTAGGGTTGTAAAAACTGAAGAATCTCAAAGTATATTCTCCAATCAAGTTAACAGGGTTATTTTATAAATATTAATTAGTCATGAACTGGCCGTTCTTCATGTATTGATGACATTTAAAATTTAGAATGTCTAGATATTTTTCAAATGACCAGAAGAAATTTTTATTAAGCATGACATCAAGTTTTATTGTTAATAATTGCCCAGTACATCCAAGTCATTAAAATAATGATAGAACTTATACTAATAATGTGCTTCTGGAGATTAACAGAGCAATGGTAACCTTTATGGACCACTTATAAAAACATGCAGCATATAAGAAATTATGTATAAAACTAAAGGCTCTAACAGTCTGACAAATGTTAAGATTTTGCCGCTAAATTAGTGAATCGTCCCTGTCTTATAATATTTAAGATTGTGAGAGAGATGAGTCTAGTGCTAGTGAAAAAGAAAAGTCTTAGTGAAGTGGTTTAGGGCAGTCATTTTTAAGAAGTGAGGACACCCACAACAGAGTGAAAACAAAGCAATGCAATACACCTATTACAACACATAACCTAGGAAATATTCTGTCTTCTGAACTGCACAGGGTAGAAGACTCAGGCTAGCAGGGTGAATTATTACATTAGTGTCACATGTCTGAAATTAAAAACATGTCTTTCAAGATCAAAACAATATTTTTATTTCAAAATTACCATGGATTTTATTTTTATTTATTTTGAAATTTCAAAGAAGTACTTGAAATATGAAGGCTTATAAAAAGAGGCATGGCTTCTAAAATAAAACATTATGAGAAACGTTAGTTTAGGATGTTTGTAGTTCAAATGGCTCCATTCCCTCTAATAATCGAGGATATGCAATAGGGAAATTCAGAGAATGACGATGTGTTTTTGCTGTCTGAGGAATCACTATAAATTTTTCCTATTGCTAGAATGATACAACAACAAAATTTGAAACCCCAAAGGTGACTCACCCTCAGGTGGGCCAGGTGCCTGATCAGCTACGGTATTTTAATTCTTTGGGAGTATGGCTCTAGTATTATGTTTAAACTTTCTTTCCTTAACAAACTAAGATCTCCTCTCTTTACATTTTTTACCTGTGAACTCCAGAAGCAAGGAAGAAAGAATACTTTTTTTTCTAGCTCATATTTACCATTGGTTATATTTGCAGATGTAAATAAAATTCTACATCTCAACCTTACTGAATGGGAGCTAACAGATGTGCAAACAGAAAATGAATGTCAGCACTGGAAAATAATTTACAGAAATTATAATTTTCTCCTGTTTTCAATAATAATCTGCAATACTAGTGTCTCAAAAGTAAATCAGTTGGGGTTTTTTTAGATGATTTTAACACAGAGGTCTCAGGTGGTAGACATATGGGTTGGATACGGCTTTCAGACTCATTTTGTTTGTCTGACATGATGTTTTCTATTTTTTAATTAAACAGTAAAAATTAAATGATTTTCAGCTTTTACTTTTTGACAAAATCAGAGTATCTGGTAAGTGACATATTATCTGAAGAATTATTCATTTTCATAAGCTGATGTAATTATTTACCTTCAAAATTGTAATTGGCGGGATATGATTAAAAGCAAAGGACTAGAGATAATTTATGTTTTATCTATGATTTTAGGACAGTGTAACTCTTGCTTTTCGGAACAAATACAACATTATATTTATTTTTCAGAAGTGTAGTGTAGATTTTTAAAGATCCTGGACTATACTCTGGAGGTCTTTAAGTTTCTTTTAATTGTTAATCAGTGAAAGAGCTCTGACTTCATGAAAAAAGTTCTAAAAACAACACAGCTATGTTTTTTCAGTAGCATAAAAGTAGGAGCTGGGAACTCCAAAACTTTCAAGACCTTCTTTAGATAATTAAATTATTTTTAAAGGTGTCATTTCTTTTGTAATCATCTTCCATTCAGCTAGCATCACTGAGTCAAGGCTATCCTGACACAAACCCTCCCTATCACACCAGGCATTATTCCTACATGTTGCTTCACTCATTCACTCATTCACTCATTCAACAAATATTTATTAGGAAAGTGGTCACTATGTGTCTGGCACTGTGTTGCATGTTTAATAAGGAGCAGAAGTTCCCAAATCATGGCTCTTGAGCTGAATTTGGCTCTAAGGTGCGTTTTTTTTTTTTTTAACAAAACAAACAATTTTTATACTTACTTTTAACCAGTTTTAGTTATAGGCTCAAAGTTCAAGATCAGGGTATTTTATATCAAAATCTGTGAATCTGGTTTGTCTGAAAAATCAGAATAGCTGACAACACAACCTCTGCATCCCTCACCACAATTGGCTGCAGCTGAGGAGGCTGCTTTAAATAGAGGGGATCTTTCCCATTTGTTATAATATATGTCTAGCCCTTATTAATTACTAATACTACTTAACTGGTCCCCATAGACATTTGAGTTTTTCTACCTTTGATTAATTTTTTTTTAAAAAAAGACATCGCCTTCACCCTCAAGGAACTAAAAAACAATCAGTTCAGTTTGACTTTGATTCTAACATTTCTTTCAACATAGTTTTGATTGTTAACTATATTATTTTTATGTATTTTTATAGGGATTTCCCCCTTTACAACCAGCCTCTAGTCAAACAATGTCAACTCTTTGATATTGCTATAATCTATTACCTCAGGTTAAGTATCCCAGGTATTAAGAGTTACCTCAGTCAGAATACAACTTTAGTGTTAAGAAAAGCCACTAACAAGAAATGTTTTCATTAGTTACACTTCATAATTAATGTACTTTCTCTAACTTAAAAACAGGTCATTCTGCTTCCATTAATACATTTCTCTCATGGGTCTGATTAGAGTAAAGCAATTTCATGTAGAGGCTGATAACTGCAATTCCGGAAAAATCTTTAAATTCAAATCATTTCACCAGGTAAGTAATACTGAATAGGTTTCCTCCATCAGCCTCAGTTTTCTCGACTGTAAAGTAAGACCAATAAGGTTTTTATTTTGTAGGGTTATTGGTATGTTAAATCATGTAATTTATGTGCATAACTTGGCCTTGGAATGCTTCATCACATCATGATCTCCAATGCAATCCTGCTTTCTTCTCATAACCTACCTCCGACTGCCTCTTGTAACTCAGGACATGGAGGCAGCCTGGTTCTTCACTGACACATTCTGCACACCCCTTCAAAAATGTTAGTCATTTTTGCTTTATATATTTCATAGTTATAATATACAACTAATAAAATATATAGTGACGGACATCAATTTTATCAAGTGTTATATCCTACCTTGGGATTTTACCACGTTTTTTTTTTAATGGCCCTGCATTGACAATTTGTCACTTTACATCTTTTTTGTAGAAAAAGGAAATCCATCAATAGTTAAAACAACATTTTAGTTCCTTCACCTTTTACACTGTTAAAATAACTTTAAAAATTCTAATTTAATTTTATTGAACTATATTACTAAAAAAAATAAGTAGAAATATAAATTAGACAGTACATATAATGTTAATATCTGTTTCTACTTTTACATTTCCTTTGAGTAGAAGTTTCTCTCATTTGTGTTCTGGATCAAACAACAATGAATGGTACCGATAATTCTATTTGTCAGTCAGCAGAATTTGTTTGTACAATTATGTAAATATTATATAATTTTTATATATTAAGAATGAAATTATATCAAGGTCGTAGACAAAATGCAGTGTAACCTTTTAATTTTGATCTCTC
>NW_007734089.1:30177-36362 GCF_000696425.1 Galeopterus variegatus | reverse complement strand
GAATGAAATTATATCAAGGTCGTAGACAAAATGCAGTGTAACCTTTTAATTTTGATCTCTCAAAGCATGATTTGTTTCAAACAAATTTTACAGACACACAAAAATCATATCACTTTCTGTCACATTCATACTAGTTATTCTACTAAGACTTTGTATCATATCCACCAACTAATAGCATTATATTTAGAATATCATATTTTCCCTAATTTAAACCATAAAAATACTTATGCATTTCTGCTAAACATGTGGAGCACTTTATAATGTCTATAAAGCTGATTAATTAGAAGATGAGAGCTTATAATTAATTAGCTTTTAGACATTACAAAGTGCTTCAGTTCACAAAAATACAAATCCATTCACTTTTTTTTACCGATTAATTCCAAATTTATTTGTTTCAGAAATGTATGTAGTATTTTTAAGAGTTTAAAATCTGTATTGCAGCATGGTCTAATTTTTAATGTAAACATTTATAGAATATAAATGCCAGCAATGGAATGCTTCAAAATGTTTAAAGCAGTTATACCTGTTGGTGGTATTGTAGTCTGAATAACTCATATAATATTAAAGATACTTAATAATTAATTTCTAGCAAAATAAAATTTATAAACAGTATATTTTATCCCCAAATAAAGAAATGTGGAGAATAATTAATAGACATTTTAAAAAAGCTAAAACTGAATGTATTTGAGAGTTTCCTAGTTTATGGTCAATTTCTTGTTATGTAAAACTGCTTTAAAGACTGAAAAGTCCTTGGAATTGTATGTATTTCAAGCCCCTCATTGTGCAAGTGAGAAAACTTTAATTTGAGTTTGTGAGGAATAGTTGCTTTGTATAATTGAGAAGAAGTAAATGAAGATAGTTTTTAATTTACAATAATCATGTTGAATGTGCTTTGTATTTTTATCCACTATGTTTATCCAACTGTTGTTTATATATACATTACTAGCCATGGACTTTTGTTTTTGTTTTTACTTAGCCAAGAGGAAAGGCTTTGAATTCAATCTATCATTCCAACAAAGTTATGGAATTTATAAAATAGCACATGAAGATTACTATGATGATGATGATGATGAAAATTCCATATCCTATCACAACCTGATGAACTATGAATGTGAAACTACAAAAGACTCTCAGATAGACAGCCGAAATATCTTCAATGCCATAAAAGTAGAAATCAGCACCACACCCTGTCTGGACAGCTCCAGACTAAAGGGCATCAACAAATGCACGAATACTGATATTACAGAGGCTAAACAGGATGCCAACAAAGAAAAGGATGTGTTTACTGACAACACAGGACATGACATTAATTATGAAGAAACCACCTTTTTTGAAGGGCCAGAAAGAAGACTATCTCATGAGGAGAATCAAAAGCCAGACCTTTCAGACTGGGAGTGGTGTAGAAGTAAATCAGAAAGAACCCCTCGTCAGGTACAGTAAATGTTGTTCTTCCGGTGAAATTAAAAGTGAGAGTAAATATGAAAAAACTATCAGTTGCTTATTTCATTCAATCAAGTCCATGGTTAATTTCACTTGCTTCAATAAGTTTCCATAATATTTAATTTTAAGGTGTCTTTTGAAGGACTTTTCAGTTTTTTAAATTAGTTATATATTTTCATTCAAAATCTGTACATTTGGAATCAGCAGAGTTAAATGGGCTCTTTGAGAAAGGTAGGGCATTCTATTTTAACCTCAAGTAATCTGCTTAAATTCAGGCTTGACTTACAGAATTCGTGTTTCAGATAAGTTAACTCGTAGATTTTATTTTTCCCTTCTCTATCTCAAAAGTATCTTATAAGTCCCTCTATCTCAAAAGTATCTCATAAGTCCCCAAGAGAGGTTCTTTCTTTATGTAAAGGCAAATATTTATACAACTAGCAGTGAGGAGACTTGTCCTGATCCAACTATACTAGATGGCTTGCCTATCAGTCTTGCAAGAACTAGTCGCTCTTGTACCCAGCAAGTTAAAAAAGATTTATTTCACAATACATACTGGTGAGCCTTTGCAAGCACTGCTGTATGCCCCATCTTTTTAAAGATGTAAGAATCGTTTTATATTTTATAAAACTGAAAGAATTTACACTTAAACTTTATGTCAGTCTCTACTAGATTCAAGGTTGCCTAAGATTATGAGGGATCCTTCTTATTTTATTAAAATTGCAGTGTGATATTGATATGAGGTTGTTTTTTTCTCTCAACTTTCATATCTGATCGTTAAAATTGTATTTGCTTTCTACACTATTGATTTACTAGGAAGAAGGAGCCTTTTTCAACATGATTTAATGGAAATCAGAGTTCACTTGCACCTAGTCTTTGGAATCAAAAACATAGTCATGTAAATATTCTCCTAGTAATAATGCATTCATTGATCAAAATTATGATCATATAACACCAACTGTGAACATAAGCAGAATAATCTATTTCCTTTATTCTCATTGATTAATTAAAAATACTAGTCTCACTCTGGTATCATTTAAAAAGTAAGTTGAATCGTAAAACAAAGCATACAAAATATACTTTTAAGAAAGATAATTGTGCACATTGTTTAGCTATTAGGAATTTCAAAAAAATATTTGCCACATATTAAATAATATGGTGAAAAGTTGAGGTCAAAGAACACAATACTCCATATGTTTAGAATAATATGGTTTATTAAGCAGGGAAATACTACACTTTCATCATCAACTTGTTCCTAGATAATCTAAACCTCCTGATTTTCTTGCACTTAAAAAATGATTAATATTCATGATAAAGCTTGTGTATGTGTGTCCCAATAATTTGCAACTATTTGTGTGCTATTTCTCTACATCACCCTCAGGCTTACCCCTTAGGGATTATAGCTATCTTGAATCTTGCTCATGCTTTTTTGTTTCATTGATTTTTCACACGTTTCTACTTTTAACACAATATATTTTTTAATTTTGATAATTTTGAGCTTCCTAAAGATGGTATCATACTGTACATAATCTTCTGGGACTTGCTTTTTTTCTTTTCACTCAATATTACTTTAAATGACTCCATTTGCTCATATATTTTTTCAACACATTGGGAATTATCATTTAAAATATCACAACTTGTACCCCTCATTTAAAATTCTGGATTATAGGGGCTGACTGGTTAGCTCAGTTGGTTAGGGTACAGCCTTATAACACTAAGGTCATGGGTTCGGTTCCTGTTATCAGCCGGCCACAAAAATACTCATAAAGACAAAAAAAAAAAGAAAAAGAAAAAAATCAGAGTCCTTTATTTGTAATTTATAGGAATATATAAGGTAAATAAGTGCTTAATGGACCATTAGGAAAATTCTTGATTATAATTTTGAAAGTAAAATCAATTAACTACACCTAGAAACATATTATCCATGACCGTGATGTAGCACAACTTACCCACAATCCTCTTTAAATCAAAAAATAAAATAATATGTGGAAAGTACAAAACATTGATTAATCTAGATATATTTCAACTATAAATATTTTCTTATCAGATACTAATATTTTAACATCTGTGATGAGCAAGTAGTTCAGGAAACTTATTTGAAATGGGCTCTGTGAAAAAAAAGTGAAACAATATTCAGGAAATGTAAAATTGTGTATTTCCAGAGACTAACTGAAATTAAATTAAATACTATCATAAATTTTAAAACAGCAGTAAGAAATTCCTAAACCACGGACTGATGATGTTGGCATCATCTCCCCTTAGCAAAATTGCCTATGGTCTTTAAGATTAGCATTAAATAGAATCACAAAATCTTAAATTAAAAAATTTACAAAATCCTACAAAACATTTAAATTACAGAATTTGAAATGTTAACATTGTAATTTAAAACTGTTAACAAAATATATTTAAGGATGAAAGGCTTCTGAAAACTTTTTCTAAGACCAAAGACAGGTTTTAACTCTTACCCTATTCTTCAGCAGCAAATACTGCATGGGAGTAGATGATGACTTAGAAAACACTTTCATTTTAATATTTGCTCTGAAAGCAATGTTAACATATATAGTGATACATTAAACTGTGGTAGACACTGTAGTTACTCCATTAAAACACTACCTCTTGATTTTCTGTGGTTGTACAATACATTCAAACATTTAGTCTCAATTTATCAGCTTGTATCTAATAGTACTACATTGAATACTGTGTGTTTGTTCTTAGGATTTTTTAAAAAGTAGATCTGATTTCAAATATGTTTAGTGAGCTCTACTTTATTTTTACAATACATCTTTATTAATTTTTTTATTAGAGCTCATGTTAGTAAACAAATTCTTAGTGTATCTTCTTGGCAGTCCTAGTAGGAGTGAGCATGTCGGATCAAGTTTAAGGAGTTAAAAAGATAGTAGAATGGCTTCAGTTTAAATGTGATCCAGTACAATTTATAGGAGTTGAGGTGTTTTGTAATACTGAATTTCAGTGTTAAGCCTGACCACACAATTATTTCCTTTTGGACCTATTATAAGCAGAATCCTAAGAAGTCACCATTAAAATGTTCAGAAAACATAGTCAGAAATGTCAGTTTTTCAGTTCGAAAATTTTAACGTGGTAGCTACAATATGACTTCATTTCTGAAGTGAAATGATTTTCTACAATGGAAAATTTTGTCATCTGTGAATAAAGAAAATTTGACTTATAAAATAATTTAGTAGCCTGTGGGTGATCACTCTATTTTTCTTTTTTAATATGAAGTTCATAAAATTACCCATGGATTCCATTTTATTTTCCTTCAATGTCTTGTTTCAGCATTCTAGAAACTCACTCATTTATTATTGTAAATCAGAAACCAAGATATGCTGTATCTATGTCACTTAAACCCGTTTGTAATCCTATTATCATAGTATCTGAAAGATGAAAGGTCCTGCACTATGCCAGTAGAATGTTAGAAAAACTGTTTCTGAAACAATCGTTCTCAAATGAAAAACAAAACAGGGGGAAGTGATTTTGTTTGGATTTGCTACACAATTCTTAGCTTAAGGGATAAATAAAATCAGCAAGAACTAATTTTAAAGTCACCTGAGAATCAAGGAAATTTTATTTTCATTTTAAGAAAAATGTTTTTAAGGTAGTGTTACAAACCAAAGTTATATTGTGTCATTTGCTAACAGAATCCAGTGGCAGCACTGGTTTTTATAGTCTTTTTAAATTATTATTTCTTTAAGTAATTTTCATAGGAAATTACTTGACTTTGGTTCTTTAGACCAGAATTCTCAAATTTTATTGTACGTACAATGCAAATGGGGATTTTATTAAAATGTAGATTGTGATTGAGACAGGGTCCAAAATTCTGCATTCTTAATAGGCTTCCAGGTGATTCCTTTGCAAAATCAAGGTCCCACTCAGACCTCCAGAATCAAAACCCCCAGCTGGTTCATATGCACATTAAAATTTGAGAAACACTGCTTTAGACTCTAATCATTAGAGAATGAATACAAGTTTAAAGAGCAGGGTAAAATTAATTCTTTCCATTTAGTATATGCTCCATAAAGTAAAATAAGACTAGAAGAAAATATCCCAATATACATCTCTTTCCTCTCCTTAAAATAAGTGCATCTTCTCTTTTACTTTTAAAAATAAATTATTTAAAAAATAAGCATAAGATGTTAGTGTTCGCTGTGACATTGTTAGCTTAATAACCGCATATACGTAAACTTGTCTCTGAGTAATTTTTGATATTTTTAACTGAAATAACCATAGGAGAAAAAAACCACTTATTACCTCCTGTTTGTAGCCTCCACCTGGTCATCCTAATACAAATGACTGTCTGGACTGTAGGTTTTTTATTTTTGACTATATCCATTTTTTTGGAAGTGGTTGGTTCCAAGACCTGAACTTCCTGTTCAGAGACCTGAAAAATTGTTACACTGTTTTCTTTTAAAAAACATTTACAACCTTTATTGTTTTATGATTATAAAAGCAATATATAATTATTGTAGAAAATTTAGAAATTGCTGATATGCAAAGAAAAAACACTACCAACCACCCAGAGTTAAAAACTGTTTACATTTTGTCATATAAAATGGTAGACTCTTTCCTATGCATGTATTTTTACTTTTGACAAAAATGGGATCATGCTGCATATACTGTTTTGGAATTTGCTTTTCTTCACAGTATAATTTCCACCTCATTTAAATGTTTCGAGCCTTTTGTGTCATTATTTGTAAAGTTTATAGTGGCTATTTGGGATACAGCTAAAA
>NW_007734089.1:28548-29974 GCF_000696425.1 Galeopterus variegatus | reverse complement strand
TTCGAGCCTTTTGTGTCATTATTTGTAAAGTTTATAGTGGCTATTTGGGATACAGCTAAAAATTCATCAATGAATGTGAGTTTGTTCTCAAGTATTTAAAGTCTTGAAAGTTGAAGTTCAGGGAATTTCATTCCAAACTAACTCAGATGTGTTGTAACACATTTTGTGATCTTCACAGCATGCATCATTTCCTTCAATGAGTAAAAGGGAGCTAACTGCTCACTTTCTACAAATTCAGGGGAATTAGCATTGGATCAAAGCTTGTAAGGAATATTATAATTCACCTTTTAAGCTAAGAATTCTGTTAACATTCTCAAGAAAGTCTCATGGCTTAAGGAGACCTTAAAGGCTATGTATTAAAATCACCCGCCTATGGCTTGAATCTCTTCTATGACCTCCTATTGAGTGGTTGCCCCCTTCTAGAACTCAGGTAACTAGGAATTAATAGGAATTAATGGTATTTTTTAAGTTTTTTGTTGTGAACTAATTTTAAACTTACAAAACAGTTGCAAAAATAGTAGAGTTTCAATATATACTTCACTCAGCTTCCACTATCATAAACATGTTAAATAACAATAATGCAGTTATCAGGAACTTAATAACAAATCTGTTGACTTTATTTCAATTTTGCCAGTGGTCCTACTGATGTCCTTTTTCTGGTCCAGGATCTAATTCCCAATCACATATTGCATCTGTTGTTATGTCTCCTTAGTCTTCTCCAATATGGAATAGCTTCTCAGTCTGTCTTTGTCTTACATGTCACTTTTGAAAGACTATTGGCCAGTTTTGTTTTGTTTTGTTTTTGGACTACCCCTTAATTTGTAATTGTCTTATGGTTTCTATTGATTAAATTGAGGTTATGCATTTTGGCAAGAATACCACAGAAGTGATGTTTGCTGTTTCCAGTGTATCATATCAAGGACTACATGATGTTAATAGGTCTTGTGATGGGGATGTAAACTTTGCTTACTCTGTAAAAGTGGTTTCTACCAGATTTCTCCAGTTAAAGTTATATTTTTCCTTGTGTAATGTATAAGCACCTTGTGGAGAGAATTTTTGAGACTGTGCAAATATTCTGTTTCACATCATCCTTTTGCCCACTAATTTTAATATCCATTAATGAATCTTACTGACAAAAATTGTGATTATAATTTTCTATTTCTATCATCTCTTTTAAATTTATCAGAATTCTGTAAGAAAAAGCTATCTCTTTTCTTTTGTTTACTTATTTATTTATATCAGCATGGACTCATACATACTTATTTCAATCTATAGGTTGTAAGCCATAATATCATTTATTTTGTTATTCCAGTAGCCCCATATTTGGCTATTGGGAGTTCTTTCATGTTGATTCCTGTATCCATTCAATGTGCCATCATCATCTTTTGAGTACTGTTTTATTTTCTGGCAGCACAAGATATTCCTA
>NW_007734089.1:26507-27558 GCF_000696425.1 Galeopterus variegatus | reverse complement strand
ACATATACAAATGCTCATGTACACATTTACATTTCTATATCAGTCTCTCCATATAAATAATTTAAAACCATGAGTTTATACTGATACCTCCAATTCCAATTAACTACTGAAGAGCTTATTCAAGCCTTTCCCTTTTCTTATTTGTGACTTATTTTTCTGACTGTCAGAAAACTGGTTTTATTATCCACAAATATATTTACTTATTTGCTATGCACATAAAGTAGTTTTATAATTTTAACCCACACCCTTTTTTTCCTTGTGGAAAAAAAAATATTAACTAGAGTATAATAGTTGTGTCTACAGTTCATTTCATCTTTAGCTTGCAGTTTATAGTCAAAACATTCTCCTTCAAAGTTACTTAGGTTAGTTCTTTTCTTCTCCATCCCCTTTAATTTGTATTACATTTTGAATTCCCCACACATTCTTTTGGATTTTGACTATTTATATTTGGGCATGTGAAACATTACCAGTTTCCAAGAGTCAGAACTCTATAGAAGTTATACTCTTCTCAGCCACTTCTTCTTTCCTGTTCTCATGTTCCCATTTCCACTTACCCTCTGTATGTAACCTATCATAGAATTTATGGTTTAACCTTCCTGTATTTCTTTTTGCACAAGTGGGGAGATACATTTATATCTTCTTATATGACTTTCTTTCTAACATATAGATACAATTTTGCACTTTGTTGTTTTCACTTAACAATATGTCCTATCAATCATTCCATATCAGTTCATAGAGATATTCCTCATTCCTTTTTTATAGCTGCATCATAATGCAGTGTGGATAATCAGTCTAGTCACTCTCTCTAGGTTGTTTCTAATACTTTCCAATTAAAATTAGTACTGCAATGAGTAACCTTGTGCATATGTATTTTCATGTTTTTGGAGGTGCAGTTTCAGAATTAAGTCCCAGAATTAGGGTTTCTGGCCCCAAAGATAAGTGTGGATTCCGTCGGAATTGCCAAATTCCCCTCCAGAAGGATCATACCAGTTTGCACTCCTACCAGCACTGTATGAGGGCCATTTCTCCACCACCTCAGTGATGATGAGGA
>NW_007734089.1:23636-25218 GCF_000696425.1 Galeopterus variegatus | reverse complement strand
TTTTTTACCGTGCACAATTTTTTTATTTGTATATAGTAAAAATTATCAATCTTTTCTTTAATTGGCCCTGGATTTTGAGTTATAGTTCTAAAGCTGGTTTAAATGGAATTTACCCATGTGTTCTTCTAGTACTTGTATTGTTTAATTTTTTTTATATTTAGATCCCAGATCCATTTGGAGTTTTTGTTTTTTTTTTAATTTGGTGTAAGTTATGAATGTAATTGTATTTTTTTTCCAAATGGTTGCTTATCATTCATTATAATGCATCATTTATTTTAAAAATCAATCATTACCCACAGTGAGCTGAGATATCATCTATACAATATTTCCATATTGACTTGGATCTATTCCTGGGCTTTCTATTCTATTCCACTATTCATCTGTTCATACACTGGTATCTCACTGTTTTAGAGAGGTTGCTATAGAGAGTTTAAACATCTGGTAGGACTGGTCTTTCTGTAGTTTTTTCTTTTTCAATGTTTTTCTCACTATTCTCACTTATTTGTATTTTTTATATCAAATTAAATTTCAACTGCCTAACTCCATAAAAAACTTCATCAAGATTATGTTAGTTGTATTAATTAATTCAGAGAGAACAGACATCTTTTTAAGTTGTCCTGTCCATGAATAGAAGTTGTATTTACATTTGTTCTAGTCCTTTCTTGTATCTTTTTCCTAAAAGATTTTTGTTTTCTTCCTATAAGGTTTCATTGTACATGAGATTTTCTCTATCGTTACGTCCTCTAACTATTGTTTGTGGATATTAAGGGTATCGATACATGCCTGTTAATTTTATACTTGTATCTGCTACCTTACTGAATTCTTTCATTGTTTAAATTAGTATTATCACTATCAGAGTTTTCTACTTATAATATCATATCATCTGCAAATATGCTTCTGTTTAGTTTCTCATGTCTGATTGTATTGACTAATACTTCTAGAACAATGTTCAACAGTGGAAGAGAAACTGAGCATCCTTGCCTTGTTCCTGATCTTAGTGGAAAGGTTTCTGATGTTTCCCAGTAAGGGAGGTGCTGGTTCTCACTACTTTGTGAGGCAGTTCATTTAAACTTTTGGTGATGATGATGATGATGATAGCCAATACTAATTGAGCATTTGCTATGTTTCACAAGAGGTTCCAAGCACTTTGCATATAATTGCTCATTTAGTATTCACAGAGACTCTATGTATTAGGTACTGTTACCAATTTACAGGTGAAAAAACCTAATGTCTATCAGAGCCTGGGAGCAAACTTAGGCCATCTGACTCCAGAAACAGTCTGCATATACACTACCATATACTGCCTCAGAAAGAGAGTTTTGATGGTAGCAGGTTCTTTCTTACATTGAGTTCAAATCTATTCCGTTTAAAGAGACAGATTAACATCACTTGGAAAACCTTTTATGATGCTCCAATCCCACCCACAGAAATTCTGAATTAATTGGTCTGCAGTGAGATTTGATTATCAATACATTTTTTAAATCTGTGTGTGGATATTTGCAAAATATATAATCAACACAGAACTTGTACTTATAATATATAATTTATAAGGAACACCAATAAATCAATAAGAAAATGACAA
>NW_007734089.1:21305-23228 GCF_000696425.1 Galeopterus variegatus | reverse complement strand
TCACAGCATATCCACAAGAATTATTAAAATTAAACAGTCTGACAATTTCAAGAGTTAATGATAATGTGGAAAAACAGAAACTTATATAAACCAGTGGTGGAATAAATTGTTAAAAACCACTTTGGAAAATAGGTTGGCAGTACCTTCAAAAGTTAAATAAATATATACCTTATGCTTCAGCAATGCCACTTTTGGTCATACATCCTAGAATTGCACTGTCCAATGCAGTATCCACTAGTCACATGTGGTTACTTAAATCTAAATAAATTAAAAAGAATTTTTTTTTATTTAAAATTCAGTTCCTCGGTTGCACTAGCCACAGTTCAAGTACTCAATATCCAAATGTGGCTAGTGGCTACTGTACTGAACAGCACAAGTAAGGAGCATATGGAACATTTCCATCATCGCAGTTCTGTTGGACAGAGCTACCCTAGGACATGCTTATATTTCTGGCAGCTCTGTTTTTAATAGTCCCAACATTTAGGACTAAATCAAAAGTCCATCTACATTAGAATGAATAAATATATTGTTGAATTTTTTACAGTAGAATACTGCACCCAGAAATGTGTTTTCATGAAGTCAGTGAAGCTTACACTTTAGGCCCCTTGCTTGCTCTTCCCAGGCTGGGAGGGGCCCTAGAATGCATTCTCACAGGTTTATGTTTTTAAAAAATTAACAAAAACAAGATTTCTGAATTTTGTTTTCCTTAAAGAACCCAAGTCATATAAGCTTCAAGCCTCTCAAAATCTGTTTCTACCCCTGACCAAAGAGCAATGAAACAATGAACTAAAGCTACACAAAACATGAGTGAGTTTTGCAAACATAATGAACGAAACATAACAGAAAAGAAACTAACAGCCTGAAGGCCTTTCTGCTCATGCTGCTGATAAGCCACAAAGCTTCCCATTTTGTGTACTTGTAGTCTATTGTTTGGACCCAATTATATGTTATCGCTATTAAATTCCTCTTGTTCCATTTAGCCCACTCTTCCATCACTTTCAACAGCCTTTTCTAATGCCATGAGAAAGAGACTCAAATGCTGATTCTAAGGCCTAACTTCTAATACTTTCATTCTCAAATTTGTGTCTCCCATGGACTCAATAATTTACCCTTCATATTTTTATCCAAATTGTTAATTAAAAATGAGAAGCAACACAGGGTCAAAGACAGAGGCCTGCTGCACACTGCTAGAAACAAGCCTCCTTGTTCATTTTGATTTATTTAAAAACACTTTTAGTACTGTGGGTTCCAATAGTTATTAACCTCCTTAGTTACCTTTGCAATAGATGTATTTTGTCTCGCCTTGTACACAAGGATATCATTAGGATGTGTTTTTTAAATTTTAATTTATTTTTTTCATTGTACATGTTTATGAGGTACAGTTTGTTGTTTCAATACATGCATATAGATATTGTGTAAGTATCTAATCAGAATAGTTAGCCTATCTATCACCTAAACATTTATCATTTTTCTGTGGTTATAACATTCAATATCCCCTTTTCTGACTATCTTGAAATATACAATACAATATCATTAGCTATTGTCACCCTAGGGCACCAGAACTTACTCTTCCTATCTAACTGCATCTTTGATACTTTGTACCAGTCTACCAACCTTTCCCCCATCCACCTCACCCCCGTCCCTTTCCCTGCCTCTGATAACCACTATTCTGTTCTCTTTTTCTCCTTTTCTTCTCTCTTTTTAATTTATTTTTCTTAATTGACCCATGACAATTATACATTTTAATGGAGTACACTATGATATTTGGGTACGTTCATACAGTGTGCAATGATCATATCAGGGTGCTTAGTATAACCATCATCTCAAACATTTGCCACTTCTTTGTATTAAGAACATTCAATATCTTGTCTGGCTATTCAAAGACACACAGTACTTTGTTGTTAACTGTAGTCTCCTTTTATT
>NW_007734089.1:19497-20936 GCF_000696425.1 Galeopterus variegatus | reverse complement strand
CTCACCCCCGTCCCTTTCCCTGCCTCTGATAACCACTATTCTGTTCTCTTTTTCTCCTTTTCTTCTCTCTTTTTAATTTATTTTTCTTAATTGACCCATGACAATTATATATTTTAATGGAGTACACTATGATATTTGGGTACGTTCATACAGTGTGCAGTGATCATATCAGGGTGCTTAGTATATCCATCACCTCAAACATTTGCCACTTCTTTGTATTAGGAACATTCAACATCATCTTGTCTGGCTATTCAAAGACACACAGTACTTTGTTGTTAACTGTAGTCTCCTTTTATTACTATAGAACTCTAGATCCCGTTCTTCCTATCTCTCTAATATTTTGTATCCATTAGGATATTACAAGGTGCATTCCAAAATACTAGTGTAAAATTTTCTAATGCATTTCTTTCATCTGCCATTAATTAATTTATTCAATAAACTTTTTTTAATAGAAGCGCTGTGGATATAATGACATAAGCTCCCTGCTTTCAAGTTGTTCACAGGCAAGTGTGGGAAATAGACTTTCATGTAAATAGCTGTACCTGCGTGAGAAAAGAGTGGACAAAATATAGACAGTGTGCTTTCAGACCACAGAGGACAGACTACTAAGTACAGCAACCTCAAGGAGGAAAGGAATCAGTCTGTCACGACATGATTATAGTGAACTCATACCATGTCCTACTCATACAGATGCTTTTTTGGGGGGGCTCTCAAACTCTGTCCTTTCATTGGTTGATCTTAGAAACATTTTAGGAGTTGATATAAATATTACTTGTCTAGTCTGTTGAATTCACTGCTTCCATCTAAAAAACTGAAAATATTTGCACATTTCCAATGTTCAATTTCTCATTTGCTTAAACATCATCAACCACCACCATACTTATACAGCAACTTTTCACAGTAACTTTGAATGTGATTCTTTTGAGAGGAAAATCTTGCATTCTCTTGCAGTAACAAGGTTTTGTCTTACTGTTTCTTGTTTTAAATAGGCTTTCTTTACCTTCACAACAATTTTCTTGTTGTTTTAAAATTCATTTACAAAGGACACAGAAACAAATTAGGAGCTGAAGATATCAGCTTTTTCAATGCCATCCCTTGGCGTGGGCTGCAAGCAGTGAACCTATCCCTTTCTTTGACTTTCTGATTCGAATACATATTTCCAAAACCCTTTTTGGTTGCTTTGGTATTTTTGCAAGCCACAAATCATTTTCTTTATTTAGCCTTCCTAACACCAACTTCCTGTTTTTGGAAATGAGTAATTTGTTCTATAGGCCCTCCTATGCCTGACCTGATCTGCAATGAACTTTCTTTCTTTTTTTTTTTTTTCCTTTTTTTTTTGTCTTTTTCCATGTCCGGCAGCTGGATCGCAACCCTCGGCGTTGTCCCCGCGCCTCGCTCAGCCAGTGAGCAGGAACCGGTCTGTATGTGGGATCCGAACC
>NW_007734089.1:9361-19134 GCF_000696425.1 Galeopterus variegatus | reverse complement strand
GGTCTGTATGTGGGATCCGAACCCTCAGCGGGAGTGCCACCACACTCCCAAGCAGCGCACTATAGCAGTGCGCCACCGGGCCGGCCCTGCAATGAACTTTTAAGATACAATTTTCCTTTATCTCTTAACTGGATCACATGATTATATAGTCAGAATTGCAATCTTGGCACTCATACCTGAGATTTTCCCCCTGCCCTCAAATTTGCCTTTTGAAAGTTTAAAGGTACCTAGCATACTATGTTTAGCATTTCCCTTCTGTATGTCACATATTCTAGGAATAAATAGTCATTTTTCTCTTTAGGTGTTCAACTCTTCCAGTTTTGCCAATCATTTTCCCTTTACGGGTCAGAATTATAGTCTAAGAAAATGTTTTCTTTTGCCTCCTGTACTCTCTATGAGATGAAACTATCAGCAAGGCAAGACAAATATATGCCAAGTAATCTGCTTTATATATAATAGAGTATACCTTCAAGCAGAATTATTGCAAAACACTGCCTCACCTCTGGGCAATCATAGACTCTCTCCATCTTCATGAATATATCTCTATTCAAGGGTCATCTTTCCTATATCCTAAGCTATGATTTAGAAATCTAGATTCAGTTCAGTGGCATCTGGGCAATCATAGACTCTCTCCATCTTCATGAATATATCTCTATTCAAGGGTCATCTTTCTTATATCCTAAGCTATGATTTAGAAATCTAGATTCAGTTCAGTGGCGCTATCTGCAAAGCCAGAAAACTGTCAAAAGTTAATTTGCTAGTCAGAAGAGAGCCTGACTAGCAAATTAATACCACTTACTACCAATTACTACCAATTTAGGATAGTTACCAATTTTAAGCAGTTATATTAAGTTAAATTAAGTTATATGAAGTTAAATTAAAAGGGAGAAAACTTAAGAATTTTAGAGAATAACATTGTTTTTTTGCATTTTACCCTTTGAATAAAGATAACACTCGAATCAACTTCCTGAAACAACACAAATTCTATAGTACCTTAGTGTAAAAGTCTAGTATGTGTCTTGCCAATATCCATTTTATTTTGGAATAAACATTAGTCAAGACAAAATGACTTTTAATATCTTTTGTTTTAATCACTCTGATTATGATGTATTTTCACTCTAGTAGTAAGTAGCTTCTAATGGAATAGCAGTTGGAGCATGAGCTTTGGAAATAAGCATTCAACGTTTTTCAAACTAATGATTCCAATGAGAAGCCTAGGTTAAGCACCATTAACCTATACTTTATAAACCAAAGTTGTAAAGTAACGAGAAAAAGTGCCTGCATTGTAATTAGATCTTCCTCCTCCTTGTATTTTTATTAGAGTCATGCTCAGCTCTGTGAGTGGATGAGACTTGTCAGGCTGGATCTCAGATCCTTCTGCCCCTTCCTGTGCAAGTCATGAATCAGGTAATCTAAAGAAAATACTGGCAGCTTTTTGCAAGGTAGACATACTTTATTCTTCAGATCTGAGCTTCACAGACACGCTTTATTCTCAGACACAAGCTCAGGCTCTACTCTACTGACCCTCCAGGCTCTGCTGACCAGCAGTTCAGAGCAGTTACCTTTATACTCTTAGTACACAATAGTGACCACAAGTCAAGCATCACATAATTACAACAATCATGCTGAATCAGTAAATGGGCACACATGCACAGTTACACTACCTTTATAGCTGTTTCTAGTGAATGTGCTGAATCTTGTCCATTTGTAACAGATGTGAGGTGAGAGAGCCTGACTAAATTTTTTCTGCTTTCCTTACAAGACTTCATTTCATAATATAAACTGAGCAAATGGTGAAAAGTAAGCAGGGTTGACTTGATCCAATCTTTCTTCAATCTGCCAAATCAGTCAAGTGGTAGTAATTATGAACATCCCTAAACAAACGATACTGCTTCCTCTGAGTCAGTCCTACATTGATGAGATGAGGCATGGCCATTTTTAATTATTTAAGATCCAAGAGCACATACAGAAGTAGCTGGGCTCTTGAACTGATCATTTCAGCCAAATTTCAATATCAGTAATTATTCTGCTTACCTCATTTCCTCATGACATCACAGTGTTGTTGCTTCTCTCTTTTAAAATTGCACTCAAAGCTTCTGGTTCTTAGCTGTGTATGTTGGGAAACCATAGTGGTTTCAATTCAGGTACAAATAGAAATAGCCATTCTGAATGACCTATTTTGCAGCTTAGGATAAAAAAATTAAATAAGCAAGAAAAATATCAGAGATAGATGAAGCTGACACAACTTCACTAACTCCATAAAGCAACTTTCCTCCCTATTGAGTACTTCATTCCAAAGAGTCAAGATTCTTTCCTTTGAAAGCCTTGAAAAAAGCTTGGAGCAGAAGAAAAAAGGTGCTTTAACTTTCCCTAATCAGTATCATGCCATTTGTATACCACTTAACAAAGTATAAAAATCTTCCATATGTATTGCCTAATCTTATCCTCTGTCTACATAGTGAGGGAAGATTTTTAATAATAAGTAATAATACTCCAGTTGGTAAGTGTTTAAAAACTGGCTTCATGGGGGAAATGTGTGTGCGTGCATGTGTGTGTGTGTGTGTGTGTGGTGTGTGTGTGTGTGTGTGTGTGTACGTACACATATGTACCAGCTTACTTCAAGAGATTCATGAAAAAATGGAATTAAAGGATAATACACATCTTTCCATGAACTTTTTGAAGACTCCTGGTATGTGTGTATTTTACATATGTAAAAATTATATTTTGTATATTTACATTTATAATTTGTATATATATATTTCCAATTAACCCCTTATCTGAAAAATGGTTTGGAAATATTTTCTCCCATTTTATATGTTGATTTTCACTCTATTGATTGTTTCCTTTACTGTACAAAGGCTTTTTAGTTTGATGTAGTCCCACTTGTCTATTTTTGTTTCTGATGCCTATGTTTTGGGTGTTATGAAATCATTGCCAAGACCAGTGTAATAAAGCTTCTCCCTATATTTTTTTTCTAATAGTTTTGCAGCTTTGGGACTTACATAAGTCTTTAAGCCGTTTTGAGTAAAAGCTCAATTTCATCTTTTTGCATGTGGCTATCCAATTTTCCCAGCACTGTTTGTTGAAGAGACTATCATTTTCCCATTGTGTATTTTTGGAGCCTTTCTGAAAGATTAGTTGACTGTATATAAATGGGTTTATTTCTGGGTTCTCTATTCTGTTCTATTGACTGTTGATCTATATGTCTGTCTTTATGCTAGTACCATACTGTTTAGATTACTATAACTTTGCAATATATTACAAATTTAGGAAGTGTAATGCCGTCAGCTTTGTTTTCTCCTCTCAAAATTGTTTTAGCAATTTGAGGTCCTTTGCAATTCTGCATGAATCCTAGAACAATTTTTTCCATTTCTGTAAAAGCTTCATTGGGATTTGATACAGATTTCATTGAACCTGTACTTCACTTTGGGTAAAACGGACATTTTAACAATATCAAGTCTTCTAAAACATGAACACTGGATATCTTTCCATTTGTGTATTCTTTAAATTCTTTTATCAGTGTTTTGTAGTGTTCAATGTTTCTTTCACTTCCTTAGCTAAATTTATTCCTAAGTATTTTATTTTTTTCTATGCTATAGTAAATGTGATTGTTTCTCTAGTTCCCTTTTCAGGTAGTTCATTGTTAGTGTATAGAAACACTTGATTTTGTATCCTGCTATATTACTGAAGTTATTTATTAATTCTAATAGTTTTTCAGTAGTCTTCAGGGTTTTCTACATACAAGATCATATCATCTTCAGTGATAATTTTATATATTTTTTTCTAACCTTTTATTTTTCTTGCTTAATTTACTCTGGCCAGGACTTCTAGTACTATGTTGAATAGAATTGGCAAGAGTGGCCATCCTTGCCTTGTTCCTCATTTTAGAGGAAAAGTTTATAAAATTTATTCACTGTTGAGTATGATGTTAGCTGTTGCCTTTTCGTATATGGCCTTTTTTAAATATTGAGGTCATTTCCCTCTATTCTAGTTTACTGAGAGTTTCTAACATGAAAGGGTATTGAAAATAAAATGCATTTTCTGCATTTATTGAGATTATCATGTGATTTTTATCCTTCATTGTGTTAATGAAGTGTATTACCTTAATTGATTTTCATATATTGAACCACACTTGCATCCCAAGGATTAATTGCACTTGGTCATCTAAGCTATTAAATTTGATTGATAGTATTTTGTTGAGGATTTTTGCATCTATATTCATAGGGATATTGGCTTGTAGCTTTCTTATGGTGCTTTTGTCTGGCTTTGGTATCAGAGTAATACTGGCCTCATAGGATCAGTTTGGAAGTGTTAGTATTTTGTTGAGGATTTTTGCATCTATATTCATAGGGATATTGGCTTGTAGCTTTCTTACGGTGCTTTTGTCTGGCTTTGGTATCAGAGTAATACTGGCCTCATAGGATCAGTTTGGAAGTGCTTCATCCTCTTCAATTCTTTACAAGAGATTGAGAATAACTGGCATTAATTCTTATTTGAATGTTTTGTAGAATTTACTGGCGAATTCACCAATTAATTAAGACTTTGATTCAATCTCCCTATTGGTTATAGGTCTGTTCAGATTTTCTATTTTTTCATGACTCAGTATGTTGTATGTTTCTAGGAATTTATCCATTTCTTCTAGGTTATCCAATTTATTGGTGTATAGTTGCTCATAGTAGTTTTTTATTATCCTTTTTATTTTGGTTACTTCAGTTGTATTTTCTCCTCTTTCATTTCTGATTTTATTTATTTGAGTCTTCTGTCTCTTTCTTTCTTTCTTTTTTTGTTTTTGGTCTAGCCAATGGTTTGTCTATTTTGTTTGTCCTTTCAAAAAACCAACTCACATTTTGTTGATTTTTTTCTTATTGTTTTTCTATTCTCTATTTCTTTATTTATGCTCTAATCCTTATTATTTCATTCCTTCTGCTAGTTCTTCTTTTTCCAGTTTTTTGAGGTTTGAAGTTAGTTTGTTTATTAAAGTATTCTTTTTTAATGTGAGCCTTTACTGCTATAAATTTCTCTCTTAGTACTGCTCTTTCTGTATCCCATAAGTTTGGCTATGTTGTTTTTCCATTTTCATTTGCCTCAGGATAGTTTCTAATTTCCATTTTGATTTTTTCTTTGACTCATGGATTGCTCAAGAGTGTGTTTAATTGGCACATTATGTGAATTTCCCAGCTTTCCTTCTGCTACTGATTTCTAGTTTTATTCCATTGTGATTGGAAAAGATACTTGAGATAATTTCAGTCTTCTTGAAATTGTCTCATTTTGTGACCTAACGTGGTCTATCCTGAAGAATGTTTTTTGTGCACTTGAGAAGAATGTATATTCTATTGCTGTTGGGTAGAATGTTCTGTTTATAGCTATTAAATCCATTCAGTGTTGTTCAGGTTCTCTGTTTCCTTATTTATATTTTGTGTGAATGTTCTTTCCATTCTTGAAAGTGGGATATTAAAGTTTCCCACTATTATTGAATTGTTGTTTATTTCTCCCTTCAGTTCTGTTAATGTTTCCTTTATATTTAAGTGCTCTGATGTTGGAGGCATATATATTTATAATTGTTATATCTTTCTGGTGAGTTGATGCTTTTATAGTTATATAATGCCCTTCTTTGTCTTTTGTGAGAGTTTTTGACCAAAGTCCATTTCGTCTGTTATAAGTATAGCCACTTTTTCTTTTGGTTTACTATTTGCATGGAATATCTTTTTGCATCCCTTCACTTTCAGCCTATGTGTGTCCTGAAATTTGAAGCAAGATTCTTGTAGACTTCCTATAGTTGAATCTTCTTTTTTTTCTATTCAGATATTCTCAGTCTTTTGAAGAGTTTAATTTGTTTGCATTTAAAATAATTCATGTGAAAAATCCACTGGAGCACAGTGGTTACCTACATTTGCAGTCTGCTTTGCATAGCCTGTGGTGGGGGCTGAGCCCACGGGTGCCCAAGTGGCTCTCAACTAGCCCGGCAGAGGCCCTGCCTCCCACTGGACCCTCTACACACTCACCCAAGTGCTGGCATCTCAGCTATTTGGAACCTGCACCCCAGCACCAGATCCAGCCAGCCTGGGTCCCTGTGTCTGGAAGAACTGCCTGTATTCTGCGACATGCACTTGGGCACCAGTAGGGTCAGGGTATAGGCTGCATGGAGCCTGGGATAAACAGACTGACTCAGACCTCAACATTTGAACTCACTCAGCACCCTCTCCCCAAGGCAGGCTTCTATAGTGCTGCTGGACCTGGTTGCACCCTTGCAGGCTCACATTGGGCTCAACAGTGATTAGGTAGCATCTTTCCCTTCCTATAGCACACCTCCAGAGAGCTATGAGGTCCTGCATCATTCACACAGGCCTGCTCCAGGCTCAACAGCTGAGCCAGGGGCCCTCTACAGAATTCCCAAGACCTGTTGCCTCAGTGTATTTCTGTTCCCAGACCAATAGCGAACTGAGTAGGGTCTCTGATGGTTCAAGGCAGGCATGTACAGAGATGCTTGCCTCGACCACACCCTTATAGGCTTGCATCAGGCTCAACAGTTGATCAGGTGGCCTCCTTCAGAGCTGCAAGGCCCAGTGACAGCTGTGTACACCTACTCTCAAACCAACAGCTGATTGGGTAGCAGTTTTTCCTCCCTGTAGCACCCCTCTAGAAAGCTGCTATGTCCTACAGCATCCCCACAGGCTTGCTCCAGGCTCAACAGCTGAGCCAGTGGCCCTCTATAGAACTACCAGGAACTGCTGCAACAGTATATACCTACTCACTGACTGACAGAGGACCACCCACCCCAAGAAACTCACCCCAACAAGAAACTTTCAAGGACTCTTCTGCCTACACAAAGGTAACCACTGAAGACTCTAAAATTGAACACAGTTGAAGAAGTTGTACCAAGGCTACACTATCACACTCATCCAGATCCAAACTTTAAGTGCCCAACCCAAATGCTAATATAGAATACTTCTGAAGGAAAGAGTTGCCCCCTTCAAAAGCCACTCCTACAATTGAAAGAAGTGACTACACCACCAGATGCTTAGACATCAACACAGAGATATGAGAAGCGTGAAAAAACAAGGAAGCTTGACTCCCCCAGAAGAAGACTACAATTCTCCAATACCAGACAACACAAAATAGGTGAATTGACTGAGGAGGAATCCCAAAGGGCAATACTAAGGAAACTCAAAATGATGGATGAAACTAATAGGTAGAAATCACAATGAAATCAAAAAGAAATCCAAAGACATGTATGAGAAATTAAACAAAGAGATAAAAGCAATTAAAAAAATCAAGCAGAAATCCTGGAACTGAAGAATTCATTCAAAGAAATTAAAAATACAACCAAGAGCATAAATAGAAAACTAGAAAAAGCAGAAGAAAGAATCTCCAAAATAGAAGACAGGCTTTTTGAATTAACACAGTTGGTCCAAAAAGAAAAGAGAATTTTTAAAAATGAAGAAAACCTGAGAAATATTTCTGACAATCTCAAGCATACAAACATCCACATTATAGGTGTACAGGAAGGGGAAGAGAAAGGAAAAGGCATTAAAAGCCTATATAATGAAAACAGTAGCTGAAAACTTCCCAAACACTGGGGGAGAGACAGTCTTTCAGATCCAAGAAGATTGAATATCCCTAAGTAGATTAAACCCAAAAAAGACCTCCTTGAGACACATTGTAGTCAAATTATCTAAAGTCAAAGACAAAGAAAGAATTCTAAAAACAGCAAGAGAAAAGTGTCAAATCACCTGCAAGGGAGTACCCATCAGGCTAACAGTAGACTTCTCAACAGAAACCCTACATCCCAGGAGAGAATGGGATGATATATTCAAAGTGGTAAAAGAAAAAAACCGCCAACCAACAATACTTTATCCAGCAAAGCTTTCCCTCAGAAATAAAGGAGAAACAGTATCTTTTCCAGACAGACAAAAACTGTGGGCATTCACCACCACAAGACCAGCCCTTCAACAAATCCTCAAGGGAGTACTACATCTGGAATCAAAAGAGAGATATAAGTGACCATAAATACATGAAAAGGAATAAAAACTGCTAGTAGGACAGATGCACAAATGAGAAAGAGAAAAAAAATGTATTTTATCACACACACAAAAACACCCAACAGCAAGTAAACAATAAGAGGGAAAGAAAGGAACATAAAAAATATAAAACAACCTTAGAGAAATTAACAAAATGGCAGAAATAAGGCAATACCTTTCAATAACAACACTAAATGCAAATGGACTAAATTCCCCACTTAAATCATATAGACTGGCTGAATGGATTAAAAAACTAGACCCAACTAAATGCTGCATGCAAGAAACTCACTTCACCAACAGACACACACAGACTAATAGTGAAGGGATGGAAAAAACATTCCAGGCAAATGGAAACCAAAAATGAGCAGGAGTAGCCAAATTTATATCAGATAAAATAGACTTCAAACCAAGAACTATAAAAAGAGACAAAGATGGACATTATATAATGATAAAAGGATCAAAGCAGCAAGGAGATATAACAATAATCATAAATATATGTGCATCCAACATTGAAGCACTCAGGCATGTAAAGCAACTGTTATTAGATCTAGGGGGAGAAATAGATCCCAACACAGTAATAGTTAGGGACTTTAACATGCCTCTGTCAGCATTGGACAGATCATCTAGACAAAGAACCAACAGAGAAATATTGAATTTAAGCACCACTTTAGACCAAATGTATTTGACAGACATATACAGAACAACAATAGAATATACATTCTTTACATCATCACATGGATCATTCTCTAGGATAGACCACACGTTAGGTCACAAATGAATTCTCAACAAATTAANCATGGATCATTCTCTAGGATAGACCACACGTTAGGTCACAAATGAATTCTCAACAAATTAAAAAAGATTGAAATCATATCAAGCATATTTTAAGACCACGGTGTAATAAAATTAGAAATTAACAATAAACAAAATTTTGGAAACTATACAAATTCATGGAAATTAAACAACATGTTTCTGAGTGACCAGTGGGTCAAAGAAGAAATAAGGCAGGAAATCAAAAAATTCCTTGAAACAAATGCAAATACAAGTATAACTTGCCAAAACCTATGGGATACTGCAAAAGCAGTACTAAGAGGGAAATTTATTGCAATAAGAGCTTACATCAAAAGAATAGAAAGACTTCAAGTAAACAACCTAACATTAAATCTCAAAGAACTACAAAAACAAGAACAACATAATCCCAAAACTAGTAAACAGAAATAATTAAGATCAGAGCAGAACTAAATGAAATAGAGACCAAAAGAATGATACAAAAAATCAACAAAACTAAAAGTTGTTTTTTTTTTGAGAACATAAACAAAATAGATAAACCATTCACCAGACTAACTAAAAAAAGAAGAGAGTAGACCCAAGTACCAAAAATCAGAAATGAAAAAGGAGACATTATGACTGATACTGCAGAAATACAAAGAATCATTAGAGATTATTATGAACACCTCCAAGCCAACAAATTCAAAAGCCTGGAGGAAATGGATAAATTTCTGGACAGATGTAAACTACCAAGACTGACCCAAGAAGAAATACAAAACCTGAACAGACCAGTAACAAGCAATGAGATTGAAACAGTAATCATCAGTCTCTCAACAAAGAAGAGCCCAGGACCAGATGGCTTCACTGCTGAGGTCTAACAAACCCTTATAGTGGAATTAACACAATCCTTCTCAAACTCTTCCAAAAAATTGAAACACAGGCCAATCTCCCAAATTTATTCTATGAGGGTAGCATCACCCTGATACC
>NW_007734089.1:6022-7811 GCF_000696425.1 Galeopterus variegatus | reverse complement strand
TCCCCATCAAAATACCAATGACATTCTTCACAGAAATAGAAAAAAACAATCCTAAAATTCATATGGAACAGTAAGAGACCCCAAACTGCCAAAGCAATCCTGAGCAAAAAGAATAAATAAATAAAACTGGAGGCATTATACAACCTGACTTCAAATTATACTACAAATCTATAGTAACCAAAACAGCATGACACTAGCATATAAAACAGACACACAGACCAATGGAATGAATAGAGGACCCAGAAATCAACCCAGGTACTTACAGCTGACCAATCTTTGACAAAGGTGCCAAGAACATACATTGGGGAAAAGACAGTCTCTTCAGTAAATGGTACTGGGACAACCAGATATCCATGTGTAGAAGAAACTAGGCCCACACCTCTCACCGTATATCAAAATCAACTCAAAATGGGTTAGAGACTTAAGTATAAGTCCTAAAACTATAAAACTCCTAAAAGAAACACAGGGGAAACACTTCAGGATGTAGGACTGGGCAAAGGCTTTATGAATAAGACCCCAAAAGCACAAGCAACACCAACAACAAAAATAAACAAGTTGTATTATATCAAAGTAAAAAGCTTCTGCACAGCAAAGGAAACAATCAACAAAGTTAAAACACAACCTACTAAATGGGAGAAAATATTTGCAAACTATACATCTGACAAGGGATTAATTTCCAGAATATAAAAGGAACACAAACAACTTCACAGAAAAAAAATAATCCAATTAAAAAATGGGGAAAGGAGCTCAATAGATATTTTTCAAAGGAAGACATACAAATGGCCAACAGGTGCATGAAAAAAATGCCCAGCATCATTAATCATCAGGAAAATGCAAATCAAAACCACTTTGAGATATCACCTCACCCCAGCTAGACTGGCTATTGTCAGAAAGACTGAGAATAACAAATGCTGATGAAGATGTAGAATAAAGGGAACACTTCTGCACTGTTGGTGGGACTGTAAATTAATACAGCTGTTATGGAAAACAGTATGGAGGTTCCTCAAACAACTACAGATAGATCTTCCATATGATCCAGTAATCCCACTTCTGGGTATATACCCAAAGGACTGAAAATCATCATGTCGAAGGGATATCTGCATTCCCATGTTCATCACAGCTCTATTTAGAATAGCCAAGATATGGAACCAACATAAAAGTCCATCGTTGNTCAGCCATAAAAAAGAATGAAATTCTGGCATTTGCATCAATATGGATGAGCTTGGAGAAAATTATGTTTAGTGAAATAAGCCAGTCACAGAAAGAGAAATACCACATGTCCTCACTCATAAGTGGAAGCTAAGAAACAGAGAAAGACCATAATAAAACATTGAACTTTCAGCACAGAACAGACCTATAGTTACTAGAGGTGAGAAAGAGAGAGGGGAGAGAGGATAGGGAATAATTAAGGGACACAAAAAGTAATTATAATTCATAATGATGGACATGTTAGTAATATTGATTTGATCATCACATACTATACACAAATACTAACAGTCAACTCTTTACCCCACAAGTGTGCATAAATGAAAAAATAAAATAAAAAGATTTTTTAAAAACTCATGTATGTTCTCTTGATAAGGAAGAACTTACTATCACAACTTTGTAAATTGTTTTTTGACTGTCTTATATTTCTTTTGTTCATTGTTTCCTCGCTTGCTGTCTTCCTTTGTGTTTTTTTGATTTTCCGTATTGATGTGCTTTGATTTTGTTTTCTTCTTTTGTGCATTTTCTATATGTATTTTCTTTATGGTTACCATGGGGCTTGCATAAAGCAACTTATAATGTT
>NW_007734089.1:3613-5097 GCF_000696425.1 Galeopterus variegatus | reverse complement strand
TTACATACAAAAACTCTACCTGTTCATTTCTCCTTCCCCCCACACACTTTATGCTATTGATAAAGCAATTTATATCTTTTTATATTGTGTATCCATTAACATATTTTATAATTATAATTAAATACTTTTGACTTTTACCTTTTAAAAGTGATTTAGCCACCACTGCTACAATATTATAGTATTCTGTACTTGTCTATATATTTATCTTTCCCAGCAAGTTTTATACTTTCACATGTTTTTGTGTTTTTATTTAGCATCCTTTTGTCTCAACTTGAAGAACTTTTTTTAGCATTTCTTGTTAGGCAGGTTTAGTAGTGATGAACTCCCTCAGCTTTTGTTTGTCAGGGAAAGTCTTTATCTCTGCTTTATTTTTGAAAGGTGCTTGTCTGGAAAATACTTTATTTCTCCTTCATTTCTGAAAGACAGTTTTTCCAGGTATAGTATTTTTGGCTGGCAGATTTTTTTCTTTCAGCACTTTGAATTTATTATTCTCTACTTCCTTCTGGCCTGTAGTGTTTCTGCTGAGAAATCCACTAGTAGCTTTATGGAGATGAGTCCCATTTCTCTTGTTGCTTTCAAAATTCTCTCTTTGTCTTTGACTTTTGCCAACTTTAGTAAAATGAATCTTGGTGTGAATTTCTCTGAGTTTATTTTTTATTTATGCTCGTTGAGTGTACTTGGATGTTCATTTCCTTCCCCAGATTTGGGAAGTTTTTGTCCTTTTTTTTTTTTTTTCTTGCCTCTTTCTCTGTCTCTCCTTCTTTTTAGACTCCCATATGTATATGTGGAACCGCATGATGGCATGATGGCATCCCATAAGCCTGTTAAGCTTTCTTCACTCTTTCTTTTTTTTCTTCATTCTTCCTTTTGTGTGTGTGTGCTCCTCTAACTGGATAATTTCTAATGACCTGTCTTAAACTTTGCTGATTCTTTCTTCTGATTGATCTAGTCTGCTACGGAACCCTCTAGTGAATTTTTTAGTTCAATAATTTATTATTGATTTCTATGATTTCTGTTTGGTATTTTTAAAATATTTTCTTTCTCTTTATTAAATTCTCACTTTGCTTATGCATTGTTCTCCTGCCCTTGTTGAACATTTTTATGATTGTTATTTTGAATTTTCTGTCAGGTAAATTTTATATCTCTGCTTCCTTAGGATTGGTTTCTGGAGGTTTATCTTGTTGATTTGTTTAGAAAATATTTCCCTGTTTTTCATTCTCTTTGACTCCTTGTGTTGGTGTCTGCACCTTAGAAGAAACAGTCGGCTCTCCCATTCTTCATGAATTAGCACTGTACAGGAGAGGACTCTCACCATTCAGCCCAGCCAGAGCTTCTAGGGACCCTTCAAACCCTCACACTAGATCAAACTGCTTTATTTTTTCTCACTGGCCGTCATTCATCTAGAGTATGCCAGGTCCTATTAGTGCTGCAAGTCAGGTAAGATAGATGCCAGTGCCTCTGGCAGACACAGCACAATCAGATTG
>NW_007734089.1:0-3216 GCF_000696425.1 Galeopterus variegatus | reverse complement strand
TTGACTCCTTGTGTTGGTGTCTGCACCTTAGAAGAAACAGTCGGCTCTCCCATTCTTCATGGACTGGCACTGTACAGGAGAGGACTCTCACCATTCAGCCCAGCCAGAGCTTCTAGGGGCCCTTCAAACCCTCACACTAGATCAAACTGCTTTATTTTTTCTCACTGGCCGTCATTCATCTAGAGTATGCCAGGTCCTATTGGTGCTGCAAGTCAGGTAAGATAGATGCCAGTGCCTCTGGCAGACACAGCACAATCAGATTGTTGGAAGTATGGTCCAGTTCTTTGCTTCCCTCATCAGGGAGAAGCGAGGAGCTAGTGTTTTTTCCTATCCACTCACGTTGCATTGACCTGGGGGTGGGGCTGTGGTATATGTTAACTTACTACTTCAAATCACACTCTCTGGTCTCAGTAGCTTTCAGGTGACTATAGTATTTCAGGCCCCATCAGTCTTCCAAAGCGGGCAAGATAAAAGCCAGTGCCTTGGGCAGCCCTCCAAAAACATCAGAGCACTGGATACATCAGAACACTAGTCCTATCTTCTCTTTCCCTCCCCAGGGAGACACTGGGAGCCAAATTTTGTTGTTGCTTGCTTCCTTTATGCTGAGAGGCTGCTGCATTTGTTAACTTGCTATTTCAAACCAGTCTTTGTTGTCAGTAGCCCCTGGTGGCTATAGGATGCCTGGTCCCATCAGCCCTCCAAGGTAGGCAAAACAGAAGACAGTGCCTCAAGTAGTCTCCAAAAAATATCTGAGTGTTGGTTGTATGGTCTTGTCCTTCCCTTTCTTCCTCATAGAGAAGATGGGAGCTGAGAGTTTCCTCTTAATTATATGGCACCATGCTAGGGGTAGGGGTCTTAGCCAGAGGGTGTCCTAGTCTGTCCTACTGGTTTTAATGTGGTTGGTTTTGCACATGCTTGGGATGCAGAAGATTTTTGACTAGTTTTTGTATTTCTCACAAAGGAAATTGGTCTGCATTTTGTTGTAGAATTATTGTTTTTATTGGGGGAGGGAGGTGTCCAGGGCTTCCTATTCTACCATCTTGCTGACATCTCTGATTGAATTTTGAAATCTTTGTATCTCCCAGAACCTTGTATGGTGCCTAGTGTGTACTTAATATTCCATAATAATGAATAAATGAGTGATCTGGAGCTCAACCACTTTCTCCCATATTATTCTATGAGTGGTTACCTTATTTTGGAACTCTGACGAAACCCATCTGTTCTTCCTCCTCACCCATGTTAACTCCCACTCCCACTCACTACGGAATGCCTTTATGCAGACAAAGCAGTTTCTTTACTATTTAAGTACATGGTTATATTTGTAAAATGTTAGCCTAACAGTTATCCGGATTCTCCTGACAGTGGTCATTTCATCGGGACGAATTATGCTCTCCAGTCATTTGTGCCAAAAGTTTCTTTGCTAGGATAATCAACCTCTAGGCCACACAGGTGATTGGAATCAAGTTCAGGGTAATAGGGTTAGGTGGGAGAGAGTCAAGAAATAGTTACTAATGGATAATGGCCTGACTGCCCTTCTGTCAACTCCACAGGCATTGCTGGGCTGGGGTCAAGGGCTATGTTTTCTCAATGCTGCTTCTAAAGTACCAGAAGATTATTCCTAAGTCAGCACTCAGGCAAAAGTACAATTGGAGTCCCAGGTACTTAGAAACTCAGAAGATTCAGAAACAGTAGCTTAGAGAGCAGTGGAAAGCTGAGAAGAAAGAGAAATCGAGGCAGAGACCAAGAGAGAAGTTTGAAATTCACCTGATACACTCAGGACAAGCAAAAGGAAAACTGGACTCCAAAGTGATGCTTTTCCCACAAACTTAAGTTTATAAGAGTACATATATTTTGGAATGTTGCTACTTACTTGGTAATTTACTGTTAATTTTCTACAATTCATTTTACAGATGAAAAATAGTAAATGCACTGTAAATGTAAGGTAATATAAAATCAGTGGGGTTTTTCTTTAAAAATCTTTAACTGAAACATACTTTTCCCAAATAACCTAAAAAAACAGTGATTTTTTTTGAAAATGTATCTTTATCAGAAACTGTGTATAGTTCACACATCAGTATGCATTTCTTCAACTCAAAATAGGCAATAATTATGATACGTTTACTTTAAATACCTCTGCACCTTGAGGCAAGTTACAAAAATCAGTGTTCCTTCCCCAACACACACACACAAATAAGCTATGCCTAGGCTTATTTTTCTCATTGCTTGTTTTATCTTTTCCTTCAGTTTTCTAAGTTCATACCATAGGGGTTCACAGGACATGTGCTGTTTAATAATTAAAAAACAAACAAAAGAAGCCCAGCATAGGTAGAGTGAAAATGTTTCCAGTTTTGTTTTGTTTTTTCTTCTCAGGGCAGATTTTTCAGCACTGTGGAGAGTGCCTGGAGCTTGCTTGATGTAAAAATAATGTACTTGCTAATCAGAAACCCTGGTTCTTTAGATGTGTTCTCATTTATTTTTCACTGTTCCCATGAGGCATGAGAAGGTACAGGTTTCTGAAGTTTAATAAGATAGCTAGAAATAGTAGATGATTGAACTAGGGAAATAATTTAGGCTTACTGACTCACAGTCTACCAAAATTAAAGGAGACATGAGATCTGACCTATACTTGGGTCCAGATAAGTTTGAATTTATGTCAGGTCATGCATATCATATGTAGGCACTGTGGGGAGAATGCGACTGACCTATATTATTCATTCAGCAAACATTCATTGAGCCCAGATAAGTTTGAATTTATGTCAGGTCATGCATATCATACGTAGGCACTGTGGGGAGAATGCGACTGACCTATATTATTCATTCAGCAAACATTCATTGAGCCCTGGGCTAGGTATGAAACATTCAAAGGCAAATAAAACAGAGCCCATGCTCTCAAGTAACTCAGAGACCAGGAGAGGTGGGAGGACAAAGATAATGACTGTACCTCAAGATAATTGATTACTGCAGTTTGTGCAAAAGTGTTACAGGCACAGCTAATCTGGACAAAAGAAGTGAAGTCATCACAGCTTTCACTGTTAGCCTTGAAAGGAATACTCGTTCACATTGCAGAAAGAATGGGAGGAAGAGAGCATGTTCCAACACACATAGGCATGAAAAGAAGTCCACATTTCATTTCAGTATTAAATTTCTGTTCAAAAATTGCACTGATAGGTATTGTTTTATTTATATTCATTTACTGGTTTTAACTTAACATATGTG
>NW_007734088.1:91645-99359 GCF_000696425.1 Galeopterus variegatus | reverse complement strand
CTCTTTGTGAGAAACTACTATGCTTCTGCATTTTAGAGCTGTGAAAGTTTCCATGAAATGCACTTCTCTGAAGCTGAACTGTCTGATAACACTTAGAGGTGGGGATAGAAGAGGACACTGGCCTGAGGATCACGGGAGCACTGATGTTGAGGAGGTACAGGCTTTGATAAGATCATAGCTAGGAGTCTGACCCAAACTACATGCTCAGGATTCTTAACTACAAATTCAAACTACCATGGAGTTTATTACCCTTTCATTTTAATGAATATATAGTTATAGTACAAACCTATCAATGGAGTAGTATTAAATTAAATCTCAAGTGGAGTAGTATTAAATCTAAGTCTCAAGTTTCCAATTTTCCAGATATTTCTACTGTGTCATCTCCTGTTTTATGAATTCAAAAAATAATCTTTTCAAAGTACAATACCAGAAGTATGATGAATATGTGTTATCTATTATTATTTCATTATTGCATATAAGTCATTTTAAGTGAATTTTTTCTAGATTGTCAGATGTTGGAGGTCTGTGTCCATGTATCGATTGTCTTTGCAACTTCAATACGTAGTGTAGGTGTCTTGTGGCAGAGACTGCTGTCTGTCTACCAATATCTGTTTTGTTTCCTTTCTCTTGAGCACACAGCTATATTTGCACTCCCTGATTTTCTTTGCTTTTAGGTGTAGCCCCACGACTACGTGAAGCACTTTTCTGTGACAATGTGAAGGGAAATTATTTGTACCTTTTTCTAGCCTGACCCATTAAAAATAAACAAAAACCTTGCATGGTACCCCTCAATTAAATTTCCTGGCTACAACTGACTGGGCATTTGATGCACAGGGCAATCTTGGAAACCTCGTGGTGAAAACAGTAAAGGAGCTACTGACTCTGTCTTGTGAATAATCCCTTGAGGGGCTGAAACCTTCCTTGGTCTATTAAATGAAAAGGCATTTGATGCACAGGGCAATCTTGGAAACCTGGTGGTGAAAACAGTAAAGGAGCTATTGACTCTGTCTTGTGAATAATCCCTTGAGGGGCTGAAACCTTCCTTGGTCTATTAAATGAAAAATAAATCAAGTTCTTGATCTTTAAGCATCTGAAATTTGGAGTTTATTTGTTACTGCCACTTGGCCTATACTAATTAATACAGTGAACACCACGCAAGTCTACATGGCCTAATGACAGAGCATGCAGGCTTTGGAGAGAGAAAAAATGCCTCACTAAGGTGCCCAAAGTTAACCTTTCCTAAGCCGCAAAGCTGAGAATCAAACCCAGGTACACCTGTTACTAAATCTTTTGATCCTTCCTCTGTTCATCGTTACTTCATACATGCCTCTCATTTCTCTTACACTATGGTTTCCTAGCAGACACCTTCTGTGACCCTTGTATTGTCATGTAAAAGAATGTGACTCTGTTGCTAACTTAAGCTGTTGTTTTGGGCAGACCTAATGTTTAGTCTTTCTGATATTAAATAGTGAGATTTTCACTCCAAACTCCTTCAAAGATTGAAGTGTGGGCAGCTGGCATGTTTTACGTCCTTTCACTTTTATATACAATGGGAGAATTCCACTCCCACTAAGAAAGTTGGAGGGCATGTGGCTAATATTTATAGCCTTTGTTAAGCAAGTGCATAAATAGAAATTTTGCTAATAAATTAAAGCAGGATGCTAGCTTAAAGACTATGGGCCACTTTGAAATAAATGGTGTTTTTCTAACTGCCTAACCTGCTGAATAACTAATCCACCATGTACAAGTTCTTTCACAAAGTAAATTAGGAGAGGAATTCAATTTTATTCTGCTTGATTCAATTGTTATTTAGGGTGCTTTCAAAAAGATTATATAGGAGAGAGTTGAAGAAGGAATCATTTCTGCATGGAGAAACATATATTTTAGGGGGTATCATAGGAATGTTTTCTTTTTTTCTTTATTTTTAAATTTTATTTTACTTCTTAGTATACATTGTAGTTGATTTTCATGCCCCTATACCCGTTCCTCTTCACCCACTCCTCTCCCCCCAACATCATATCTGTTCACGTTTTAAAAAGTTCAAGGAATTTTTGTGATTGTTGTGTCTTCTTCACCCCCCACCATTAATTTCTTTCTGTGTTTATTTATTTATTAATTTTTAGATCCCACAAATAAGTGAGAACATGTGGTATTTCTCTCTTTGTGCCTGACTTGTTTCACTTAATATAATTTTCTGTAAGTCCATCCATGTTGTTGCAAATGGTAGCATTTCATTCTTTTTTATAGCAGAGTAGTATTCCATTGTGTAGATGTACCACAGTTTCCACATCCACTCATCTGACGATGGACATTTGGGTTGGTTCCAGCTCTTGGCTATTGTAAATAGTGCTGCAATAAACATTGGAGTACAGGTATCCCTTCAGAATGATGATTTCCTTTCCTCTGGGTATATTCGCAGCAGTGGAATAGCTAGGTCATATGGTAGGTCTGAATGTAATTGTTTGAGGAAACTCCGTACCATTTTCCATAAAGGCTGCACCATTTTGCAGTCCCACCAGCAATGTATGAGAGTTCCTTTTTCTCCACAACCTCGCCAGCCTTTATCATTCACAGTCTTTTGGATATTAGCCATCCTAACTGGGGTGAGATGGTATCTCAGTGTGGTTTTTTTTTTTTTCCTTTTTGTCTTTTTTTGTGTCTGGCAATGGATCGCAACCCTCAGTGTCGCGCCCGTACCGGACCGGGACCGGCAACGGGATCGCCACCCTCAGTGTTGCCCCAACACCTCGCTCAGCCAGTGAGTGGGAACCGGTCTGTATGTGGGATCCGAACCCTCGGCGGGAGTGCCACCACGCTCCCAAGCGGCACACTGTAGCACTGCGCCACTGGGCCGGCCCTCAGTGTGGTTTTGATTTGCATTTCATTAAGAAGTTTTTAGTTTGATAAAATCCCATTTGTTTATTTTTTTCCTTTAGTTGCCTCTGCTTTTAGAGTCCTATTCATGAATTCTGTGCCCACTCCTACTTCCTGGAGTGTTTCCCCTATGTTTTCTTTAAGGAGTCTTATTGTTTTAGGATGTATATTTAATTCTTTCGTCCATTTTGAGTTGATTTTGGTATATGGTGAGATGTACAGGTCTAGTGTCACTCTCCTACATAAGAGAATCCAGTTTTCCCAGCACCATTTGTTGAAAAGAGACTCTCTTCCCTAGTATGTAGACTTGGTGCCTTTGTCAAAGATCAGATGGCTGTAGGCATATGGTTTAATTTCTGGTTTTTTTTATTCCATTCCATTGATCTGTGTATCTGCTTTTATGCCAGTATCATACTGTTTTGGTTAGTATAGCTTTGTAATATAGTTTAAAGTCAGGTAGTGTTACGCCTCCAGTTTTTTTTTTTTTTTCCTCAGGATTGCTTTGGCTATGCATGGTCTTTTCTTTTTCCATATAAATGTCTGGATACTTTTTTTCCATTTCTGAGAAAAAATGTCATTGGAATTTTGTTGGGGATTGCAATGAATCTGTAGATAACTTTGGGTAATGTGGACATTTTCACAATATTAATTCTTCCAATCCAATAGCATGGGATATCTTTCCATCTTCTTGTGTCCTCTTTAATTTCTCTCAACAGTGGTTTGTAGTTCTCTTTGTACAGATTTTTCATATCCTTGGTTAGCTTTATTCCTAAGTATTTTATTTTTTGGTGAATATTGTAAATGGGCTAGCTTTCTTGATTTCTTTTTCTGCATGTTCACTGTTGGCGTATAGAAATGCTACTGATTTTTGCGTGTTGATTTTGTATCCTGCAACTTTGCTGAAATCATTTATCAATTCTAGGAGTTTTATTGTAGAGACTTTAGGCTGTTCCATTTATAGGATCATATCATACACAAATAGGGACAGTTTGACTTCATCCTTTCCAATCTTGATGCCCTTTATTTCCTTTTCTTCTCTGATTGCTCTGGCTAGTACTTCCAACACTTTTTTGAATAGGAGTAGTGAGAGTGGGCATACTTGTCTAGTTCCTATTCTTAAGTGAAAAGATTTTTCCATGTTCAGGGTAATATTGTCAGTGGCCTTATCATATATGGATTTAATTATGTTGAGATACCATTTCATCTACGCGTAACTTGTAGAGAGTCTTTATCATGAAAGGATATTGAATTTTGGCAAATGCCTTTTCAGCATCTATAGAGATGATCATATGGTCTTTGTCTTTGCTTTTATTGTTGTGGTGTATCACATTTATTGATTTGCATATGTTGAACCAAACTTGCATCCCTGGGATGAATCCTACTTGATCATTCCTTATAATTGTGTATATGTGTTGCTGTATTCTGTTAGCTAGTATTATTGAGGAGTTTTGCATCTATATTCATCAAGGATATTAGTCAATAGTTTTCTATTTTTGATGCATCTTTGTCTGGTTTTGGTATGAGGGTGATGTTTGCTTCATAGAATGAGTTTGGGAGAATGGCCTGTGTTTCAATCTTTTGGAACAGTTTGTAGAGAATTGGTATCAGTGCCTCTTTGAAGGTTTGATAGAACTC
The DNA here is from genome assembly GCF_000696425.1 of Galeopterus variegatus. Classification (NCBI taxonomy): domain Eukaryota; kingdom Metazoa; phylum Chordata; class Mammalia; order Dermoptera; family Cynocephalidae; genus Galeopterus; species Galeopterus variegatus. The sequence continues at coordinate 94,850 of NW_007734088.1, read as the reverse complement.
TGCAATGCACTTGTCCAGTCCTGGACTTTTCTTTGTTGGGAGCCTTCTGATAACAACTTCAGTCTCTTTTATTGTTATTGGTTTTTCAGATTTTCTACATTTTCTTGGCTCAGTTTTGGTAGTTTGCATGTGTCCAGAAAATTATCCATTTCCTCCAGATTTTCAAATTTGTCAGCCTATAGTTGTTTATAGTAGTCTCCAATGCTTCCTTGTATTTCTGAGGTGTCAGTTGTAATATCACCTTTTTCATTTCTAATTTTTGTTATTTGGGTTTTCTCTCTTCTTTTCTTAGTTAGCCTTGCTAACGGTTTGTCGATTTTATTTATCTTTTTAAAAACTAAGTTTTTGTTTCATTGATCTTTTGTATTGTTTTTTGGGTTTCTCTTTCATTAAGTTCTGTTCTGATCTTAATGATTTCTTCCCATCTACTAACTTTGGGTTTGGATTGTTCTTGTTTTTCTAGATCTTTAAGGTGAAGTGTTAGGTTATTTATTTGCCATCTTTCCATTCTTCTGAAGTAAGCATTTAATACATTTCCCCTTAATACTGCTTTTGCAGTATCCCACAGCTTTTGGTATGATGGGTCATTATTTTCATTAGTTTCAAGAAATTTTTTGATTTAATTTCTTCTTGGAACCACATGTCATTAAATGTAATGTTGTTTAATTTCCATGTGTTTGTATAGTTTCCAGAGTTTCATTAATTATTAGTTTCTAATTTTAATCCACTTTGGTTGGAAAAAGAGACATGGAATAATTCCAATTTTTTTGGAATTTGTTGAGACTTGCTTTGTGATCTAACATATGGTCTATCCTGGAGAATGTTCCATTTGCTGATGAAAAGAATGAATATTCTGAGGTTGTTGGATGGAATGTTCTGTAGATNGTGCATATATATTTATGGTTGTTATGTCTTCTTGATGGATAGATCCTTTTATCATTATATAATGGCCTTCTTTGTCTCCTTTGATGGTTTTTGCTTTAAACACTATTTTATCTGATATAAGAATAGCTATTTCAGCTTGTTTTTCATTTCTATTTGCATAATATATCTTTTTCAATCCTTTCACTCTTAGTCTATGTGTGTCTTTACAGGTCAGGTGAGTCTCTTGAAGGCAGTATATTGTTGGGTCAATCTTTTTAATACAGTCAGTCAGTCTGTGTCTTTTGATTTGGGAATTTAATCTCTTTTCATTTAGAGTTATTATTCAAAGTGTTGATTTACTCCTAGCATTTTATTCATTTCTGTTTAGATATCTTAATTACCTTTTTTCCTTTCCTTCTAATTTTCTGTTTGTCTTCTGCATATGTTGGTTTCTTGGGGTAATAGATAAACTATTTTTTCTCCTTTGTTTGCATTTTTGTTTTGCTGGTATGTATTGGTCTTTCTTGAGTATTCATGGCAGTGATGGTTGTTTTTGTGGTATTAAACCCAGTACTTCCTTGAGAATTTTTTGTATGGCTGGTCATGTGATAGTGAACTCTAGCAGTTTTTGTTTGTCTGAGAAATATACTATTTGTCCTTCATTTTGGAAGGACGGCCTTGCTGGATAAAGTATTCGTGACTGGCAATTTTTGTCCTTTAGTATTTTGAATATATCATCCCATTCTTTTCTGGCTTTTNTTTTCCTCCCTTTTTGGAATACCCATGATGTGGGTATTTGAGCACTTAAGGTTGTCTATTATCTCTCTTAAATTTTCTTCAATTTTTAATTTTTTTTTTCTTTTTCCTGGTCTGCCTGTGTTAATTCAAACAGCCTGTCTTTACGGTCAGAAATTCTCTCTTCCGCTTGTTCTAGTCTGCTCATTAGACTGTCTGCTGTGTTTTTTATTTTGTTGAATGAATCCTTCATCCCCACAAGCTCTGCTACATTCTTTTTCAAGGCACTGATTTCTTTGTACATTTCTTCTTCCAAATCCTGTATATTTTTTCCCATGTCATTGTGTTGTCTAACTGAATTTTCTTGTATCTCATTTAGTTTACTTAGAATTGTTACTCAAAATTCCTTGTCAGTCATTTCAAAGACTTCCTGTCCTATAGGATCTAGCACTTGAGAGTTGTTATTTTCCTTTGGTGGTGATGTACTTTTTTGATTTTTCATGTTTCTGGTATCTTTCCTTTGGTGTTTTGTCATTGTGGCAGGGGATATCACAGTCCACTCATTTCACCCTGATTTCTGGCTTAGATCCTTAAGGGACTGCCAATTCTGGGTAGTAGGAACTAGCCTGGGCTGGGGGTCCCATGGTGCCTGCCTATTCTGGGACAGCTGGCTCAAGGTATGTGGGCCCCAAGGCTCTTAAATCTCTCCTGGTGGTGGAGATCGGCCTGGGCTGGAGTTCCCACCATGCCTGCTTTCTCCCCTGTGTCTGACTTGGGTTATGGGGGCTCTGAGGCTCTTCAGTCTCTCACAGCAGGGGGGACTGGCCTGAGTTGGCAGTCCCAACCCACCTACCTTCTCTGGCATGGCTGGCTCAGGGCGTGAGGGCCCCGAGGCTCTCAAGTCTCTCCCAGCAGGGGGAACCAGCCTGGGCTGCCGGTCCTGTGCCACCTGTCTTTTACAGCATGGCTGACTCAGGTTGTGGGGGCCCAGAAGCTCTAAAGTCTCTCTAAGCGGTGGGGAGCAACCTGGACTGAGGTCCTGCAGCCCACAGTTCCTCCCTGTTCTGGTGCAGATCTCCATAGAAGTGTTTTAAGCACTCACAGCTTAGTTAGTCTACAGAGTTTAGAGGAGGTGTACATTACAGCATTGTGTGTGTTGAAGTGATGCACACCGGAAAGTTCCTCTGGAGGAAGAAGCTAAATCTAGACGTATGAGAAGGTGACAGGTACATAAAATGAGGAGGGATATAATTCCAGATCAAGGAAAAACAAAAGCAAAGGCATGGTGAGGGGAGAAGAGCATAAGGTATTCTCAGGAAAAAGCAAGAAGTCTGATTGGCTTAAGAGTGAGACATTTGGAAGAGAAAAGTGCAGACAAGAGGATTCAAAATTGGTGTTGTAAAAAAAAGAATGTCCATGAGTTTCATCCTGAAACTTCACTTACTTTATTAAGATTCACTTAGTATATTAAGAATGGTGTCAATGTAAGTTGGGGTGTCCATATTTTATGGACTATTTATTTCATTGGTGATCTGATATATTGATGGTGGGCATGAAAGATAAATGATAAAGCTATCAAAATGCCAATCAATGTCATGGAATATAA
>NW_007734088.1:88562-90254 GCF_000696425.1 Galeopterus variegatus | reverse complement strand
CTCAGTCAGTTTCCAACACTGCCACACTGGGGATCAGATTTCCACATGAGTTTTGGAGGGGCCAACACATCCAAACTCCATCAAATGTGAACTGTTTTGAGGCTCTAGGACTGGAAGAGTAGCACAGCAAAAGGGTGCCCAGAACCCCCCCCCTACCCAGCACAAGAAGGCCCCCTCGACCCAGTGTTTCCAGATCTCCTGATGTAGAACAAAAGGCAGCCAAGGAGGCTGAGAAAATAACTGAAAAAAGCTATAGAAAATCTCAGGAAAGAAACAGAAGTTTAAGAAATAATAAATAAAATTTATTGAACTAAGGAAATAGAATAACCAAACCAAACCAAAACAAGTCTTCTCTGGGCGGGTTTAAGAATAAAGAGAAGATGACAGAGGATTCAATCTCTAAAAATGAGAACAAAACAGTAGAATAGAGGGGAAAAAAAATGAGCAGAGCCTCAGGGATCTGTGGGATAATAAGACAAGATCCAATGTTTACATCATCAGGAGTCTCATAAGGAAATGATAAATAAAAAAGTGAAAGTATTTANGGTGGGCATGAAAGATAAATGATAAAGCTATCAAAATGCCAATCAATGTCATGGAATATAAAGAGATCACAAATAAAACATGAAAGAAACACTTTTTAATTAAAGACAAAGTTTATTGCTTTGAAATGATTCATTGCATATCTGTAGAAAAATATTCATTTTCCATCTCCTCCATGGTTTATGGGATTTATGTTACTGGAGGAAGGCTAAATCTGGACAGTAGAATGTGAAATGGTGAGGAGTTTTGAATAGATGAAAATTTTCAAGTTCTAGTTTTCATAATACATGTTTTTCAGCCCTCTGCTATACCAGTAAAGTCATACTAGTCTGAATAAACTGGGCCATGCTATATTAACAAAGGACAGTGATATTCTTAGGGATTTATAGCAAAAAGAAGAAAACCACAAACACCACCCTACTCCCCCTCCAAACACACCCTTGATTCTGAGACTTACTCTCCATTCATATGTTTTAACAATAAGTTTGAGACCCATGCACTGATTTAGTTTTAGTCAAAGGCCTTTTCTCATTTTTATATTTTATTTGTCTTGTTGAGATAGCAGTCGCCTCTTGCAACTCTGCAAGCCCTCAGACTTCTGGCCTGTTTTTATTTCTTTTTCATACTTCAAGACAGGCTATATCTTTTCTCAACTGTTCTTTTTTTAATAACTTGTCAAATATAATCAGTAGGAAGCATCACATAGTATTATGTTTTAATTTTGTTCTTTTCTTCTTGAAATAAACATTTACTAGGGACTGGAAACTGTTATAAAATCCTGGTTTCAGATTTCCAGTTTGAAAAACATGGCATTAGCTTATTTTTACTTGTCTTTTTGCTAAGCACAACTATAACCCCTAGAAATGATATAAGAGAAAACTAAAGAATTCTAAAATTTGCTAAGATGAATGTTGCTTTAGTACGTTTTGAGTTGCTATAACAGAAATACCCCAGACTGGGTAATTTATAGAGGAAAGAGTTTATTTGGCTTATGATTCTGGAACAGCTGCATCTGGCACAGGCCTCAGGCTGTTTCCACTCATGGCGGAAAACAGCAGGCAGCCAGCGGGTACAAGGAGATCACATGATGAGAGGAAGCAAGAGAGAGAGAGGAGGTGCCAGGGTCTTTTTAAGCAACGAGCTCTCACG
>NW_007734088.1:86049-87431 GCF_000696425.1 Galeopterus variegatus | reverse complement strand
AAAAAGCTATAGAAAATCTCAGGAAAGAAACAGAAGTTTAAGAAATAATAAATAAAATTTACTGAACTAAGGAAATAGAATAACCAAACCAAACCAAAACAGTCTTCTCTGGGCGGGTTTAAGAATAAAGAGAAGATGACAGAGGATTCAATCTCTAAAAATGAGAACAAAACAGTAGAATAGAGGGGAAAACAATGAGCAGAGCCTCAGGGATCTGTGGGATAACAAGACAAGATGCAATGTTTACATCATCAGGAGTCTCATAAGGAAATGATAAATAAAAAAGTGAAAGTATTTAAAAACAATGGCTGAAAACTTCCCAAATATGGTAAAATAAGCAAACAGGAAAAATCAGAGTATGAAATTCATGAAACAAAAACTCAGAGTTAAAAATATAAATAGACAAATCTGCAATTATAGATTTTAATACACCTTCAACAACAGACAGAATTACTGGCAAAGATATAGAAAATCTGAACAAGATAATCCACCAACAATATGCAATTGGCACATGTAGAACATTCTACCCAACAACAATATACACTTTTTTTTTCAAATACATATAGAATATGAATACATATAGACCACTCTTTGGGCTCTAAACAAGCCTCAAAAAATTTAAAAGAATTGAAATGATGCACAGTTTACTCTCTTAAAATACTAGTATCAAACTAGAAATATATAACTTGAAAACAACAGGAAAATCTCCAAACATGTGCATATTAAACATTGCATCTCTATGTATTTCACGGGTCAAACAGTAAGTCTCAAAGGAAATTGTAAACATGTATATAACTGAATGAAAGCACGACATATTCAAATTTGTGAGAGACAGTTAAATAATTGAAAGAAAAATTTATAGCACTAAATCTTTACCTTGGAAATGAGGACCTATATACCCAGCTCAAGAAATTTGAGAAAGAAAGAATAGAAAAACAAACTTAAAGCAAGAAGAAGGAAAGAGGTAAATATAGGAGCAAATTCAATAAGATTGAAAATAGAAAGCAATAGAAATAATAAATGAGACAAATAGCTGGCTTACCAATAAAATTGATAAACCTCTAGCAAGACCAATAAAAACAAGACAGGGAAGACACGGATCAAAATATTAGGAACATAATAGGCCACATCACTCTAGATACTGTAGCCATTAAGAAGATTATAAGAAAACAGTGTGAACTATTTTATGCTCACGAATCTGACAACTTAGAAAAAATGCACCAACTCCTCAAAGACTACAAACTATCAAAACTGAACCAGACAATCTGAGTAGCCCTATAACCATAAAATAAATTGAATTTGTCATTAAAAATCACCCAAAAAGTAAATACTTAGGTCAGATGCTTTTACTAGAGAATTATGCCAAATGTTAAAAAAAAAAA
>NW_007734088.1:81465-85624 GCF_000696425.1 Galeopterus variegatus | reverse complement strand
AAAAAAAAAAACCCACTAATTTTGCACAATGTACTTCAGAAATTATGAGGAAAAGTATTTCCTAAATCATCTTATAAGACTGGCATAACCTTGATAACAAAACCAGACAAAGATCTAGATAGTACAAAAAATAAACCATATACCGACATCTATTATGAATTTAGACACAACATTTCTCAATGAAATATTTGCAAACTGAATGAATAATGTATAAAAATAATTATACACCATACGTAATTAGGGTTTACACCAGGGATAGAAGGCTGTTCTAACATTTGAATGTCAATCAATGCAATTCACCATTTAAACACGCAAAAGAAGAAAAGTTATTTAGTCATATTAATTGACAAAAGCCCATTCATGATAAGAACTCTCAGGAAGAGAAGAATATAGGAGAGTTACCCAACTTGATAAAGAGTGTGTACAAAAAAACTCCTGTAACTAACATAATTAATGGTGAACGACTGAATGCTTTCCCCTAAAATTGGGAAAAAGGTAAGGTGCTTCCTGTCATTAATTATATACAACTTAGGGCCAGTAGCTTTTTTTTTTTTTTTTCTGGCAAGTACTATAAAGCAAGGAAAAAATTAAACGGTATACAGATTGGAAAAGAAAAAATAAATGTGGTCCTATTGTGTAGATGCTATGATTGTCTATAAAGAATATCTCAATCTCCAAAATCATTTAGAACTAACAGTATACAGGACCAGCCACAGAAATCAATCAGATTTCTATGTTCTAACAATGAATGTGCTGTGGAGAAATCACAATTAACAACACAATAGCATTTACAATTGCTCCAAAGAAAATTAAATACTTAAGTATACACCTACCAAAACATATGTGCTGAAAATTACAAAATGCTGATTTAAGAAATCAAAGACTTACATAAGTGGAGTGATATACTATAATCATGGAATAGAAAACTCAACATAATAAAGATTTCACTTCTGTACAAATTGACCTACATATCTAATGCAATTACTAACAAAATCGAAACAAGATTTTTTTGTAGATATAAATAAGCTTATTCGAAAATTTTTATGGAAATGCACAGGACCTAGAATAGCAAATATATATATTTTTACAAAGAAAAATAAAGTGGGATAAATTACTCTATTTGTTATTAAGTCTTAGTCTATAGCTAGCTATAGTAAGCATGGCCCATGACAATAACAGGAGAATAGACACATAGTTCAGTGGAACCGAATAGAATACCCAGAAATAGACCCATACAAATATGCTCAACTTGTTTTTTACAAAGATTCAAAACAAATTCAATGGAGGAAAAATAGTGTGGAGCAATTGGCCCTATACATGAAACAAAAGTAAAGGGGGGGGGGGGGGGGGGGGGGGGGGGGGAAGAACCAAAACCTCACAACTTATACAATGATGAACTCAAAATGGATTATAGACAATGTAAAATGAAAAACTACAAAACATTTAGAGATTAACATATGTGAAAATCTAGACTTGAACTTAAATGCATAATCTGTTTTAAAAAGTGATACATCAGGCTTCCTCAAAATTAAAAAGTTTTGCTCTATGAAGGTTCATGTGAAAAAGATTAAATACAAGCTATAGTTTGGGAGAAATATTTGTAAACCACATTTTCAAAATGTATAAAACATTTCAATCCTCAACAATAAAAAAATCAAACAACATAATTAGAAAATGGGCAAAAGATACGAATAGACATTTTTTAGAGTGGATATACAGATAGCAAATAAAGGCAAAAAAAAAAAGGTTCAACATCATTTGCTATTAGGGAAATGCAAATTAAAACCCAAATGAGATATTGCTACATGCCTGTCAAAATGCCTAAAAAAAAAAAAAAAAAAAAAAGTGACAACTACAAATGTTTGTGAGGTTGCAGAGATACTGGATCTCTGTAAACTGTTGATGCAAATGTAAAATAGTCAACCAATCTGGAAAACAGTTTGATGATTTCTTAACAAAAAAAAAACTATAAATGCAGCTACCACATGACCCAGCAGTTGCATTCTAGGGCATTTATCTCAAAGAAATAAAGACTTATGTTCTCATAAAGGCCTGTGTATGGACATTTATAGGAGCTGTATTTGCATTAGACCAAATATGTACCTAGCCCAAATGTCCTTTAATAGGTAAATGGTTAAACAAAATGTGGTACATGTACTATAGAATACTACTCGACAATAAAAAGAAATTATTGATATGCACAACAGTTTGGATGGATCTCCCGAGAATTATTTTGAATGAAGAAAAAATCAACTCCATGTATCTATACTAAATGTTTTCATTTGAAATGCCAAAACTGTAGAAATGAAAGCCAGATTATTAGTTACCAGGGATTAGGGGAGCAGGACTGAAAGGAGTAGGTGTAATTATACAGCAGCAACATAAGGATCTTTGTGGCATTGCACTGTTCAGTATCTTGCCTGCAGTGGTGGTGGATATGTGAACACACACAGGTGATAAAATTGTGTAGAACCAAATACAGAAACAAATTAGTGAAGCTGGAGGAATCTGAATAAGATGTGTATATTGCAACATTGTCAATATCCTGGGTGTGATAGTTTACTATAATTTTGCAAAGTGTTACAATTGGGACAAACTAGGCAAAGTGTGCAAGGGTTTCTCTGTATTATTTTTCACTACTTCATGTGACTCTACAGTTATCTCTTTTTTAAAAAAAAAAAACAAAAAGAAAAGGTTTATCTGTACTGTATGCCTTCTGAGTTATAGTAAGCAGCAATTTTGCTAAAAGCTTGCTACTGGATAACACTTTTTTTTTTCTTTCAGCCTCTGATAACTGTGTCTTTAGTGCTTTCTTACCAGCCCCTAAGCTAGGTCTACATTGGGCTGTGCATGTGTGTGTGTATTTGCACGGTGTGTGTGGTGGTTATTATGACAACATGTCACTGGTCATCAAATTCAGTGTCCCTTGCTCCAGTAGGATCCTGATGATGTAGCAGCCACCTCTTGAACATTACCTGCTTCTATAGCAAATCAAGCAGTGGCTCCCCAACTTGTCCCATAGTGGCACGTATCATTTAGGCTCACTTTTTGAGAATATGGCCATGCCTAACTGCAAGGAGGAAGTCTCATCCTGTACTATACTTGGAACAAGGAGACCTAAAAATATTTGATAAATCTCCCCATCATTAGTCCAAATAAAATACTATTGTTTTTGTTGTAAGATTGAGTTTTGATTTTGACAGATTAGGCTTCATTTTCTTTAACTTACTCCAGAACATCATTAGGCCAAAATTTTTCAAACCATGTATTGTGGTGTGAGAAACACAGAGAATTTTAGAGGGTAGCGAAGTGGAGGAGGGTCCAGGTTAGAATTCCATTTGAGACAAATTAACTCTTATCCACAATGAAAGGGTAGTTGGAAAATGAGAGAATTTGAGACAGGAGGATTTTTGGTAGTGTAGGTGATGGATTCAATGGCAGAGCAGAAAGATGGGCGGTGGTTGGATTTTTATGATAAGGTTGAATAGGTATAGCTCTGGACACTCTCTCTTTATACATACACATACATACATATGCCTGCATATGCATATACATATATATGCACGTGTGTGCATGTGTGTGTGTCACACACACACAATGCAAGCACTCTCACACACTTTAAGCCACTATGACTGGGTGTTCTTTGAATTGCTACTAAAAACTAAAAAGTAGAGTTTCTATTCCAATTTCCAGCAATAGTCATAAATACGCATTATTTTAACTTTATCAGGCCTGCCTTTATTCAACATTGACTAAGGAAATCCTATTCCTCTTTCGAAGCCCAAATCAATTTCCACTTCCCCCATCAAGTATTGGACTACAGCTTATCTAATCAGTTAACTCAGTGTAGACATTGGATTTAGTTGATGCATTATGACATAATTTCAGTCTATTTTCAAATAAAGTAATTGGCATTTTTAATTTGTGCCATTTAATAGCTAGCAAACTTTTAAAAAAATCTCTTTGTCTATCAATTATTTATGGAGAATAGAAACAGGACTGACTCTGGATAGCTTTTAATACTTTGTTACTGCAGACTTTATTTCACTGGATTTACTTTATAGACATCTACCCCTCTTACTAAATTAAGATTAGGCCACGGACTTCAATGTACTAACTTTCAATCTGTAGTCTTCAAGATTTAGGGCCGGCCCGGTGG
>NW_007734088.1:79526-80127 GCF_000696425.1 Galeopterus variegatus | reverse complement strand
TTAGCTGTATTTGTCAGCACTCCACTCCCTACTTATGATTTAGTAATTCTGAGCTCTCCAGTTCTTCAAATATCTTCTCCCTTTTTTCTCAATGTTTTTGCTGAGTTGTTTCACATGCCGTGATGTACAGGCTCGGTATGTCCATATGTTGGTCATGCTGACCAGATTTCATGACCCTCGTCAGCGGGGATGGGGTCAGACCCAGCCTTCCTTGAAGGGCTGGGATATCTTGCAAGTTTCGAGTCACTACTTGCAGTGTTGGAAGAAATGGCTCCTCTTAACAGTAACAGAGGACCATGAAGCTAAGCTGAGCCCTGTATTTCCTTGTGTATTTCTCAGTGTCTGTATCTATCAGCATCTCTATCCAGTCTCCCACACCCCCATTTGTCATCCCTTTCCCAGCTTTGTCATTAAATATATTCATTAAACATACAAACAGGACAGTTAGAGAACACTGTAAGGAGAAGAAATGTAATATTTCTTGTTCAGATGCATCCAAGTTAAGACAGAAATAGGAAATCACTTTTATGTGACAGATTTATAGTGTAACATTCCCTTTTCTAAAAAAAAAGAAATTCTGTGCAGAGCAAACTTTTTGTTC
>NW_007734088.1:77503-79442 GCF_000696425.1 Galeopterus variegatus | reverse complement strand
GTATGGAATGAATTTGACAGATTATCAAGGCTTGTAGCTTGAAGTGTGGATAGTTGTCTGGCCCCAGGTTGAATCTGTCACCTGGGCAGATATAATGTAAATTGAAAATGGGAGCTCATTTGAAACCAAACCCTGTCAGTACTGGACTCAAGGAACGAATGTGAAGATACAAGAAGCAAGCACTGTATAAGGCAAGAGTCTGAAAGCCCGAGAACATGTTATAAGTGGAGGGCACATCTGATGAAACAAAAAGCTCTCAGAATACAGCCTGGATTAATGCATGACAGTTTGGGAACCCCAGGAGCTGGCTCCGTGTACTTGCATATTTCTGGGTAGATATAGGGCAAGGCTCAAAATGATTCAGTGGAAATTCTGTTTTAAAAATTTTAATAATAAGCCTCTATTCTGTTCTAAGAATTGTACAAGGGTACTTCAAAAAGTTTGTGGAAAAACAAAATTGAAAAATAGTATGAATCTTTTCCTGAACTTTTTGAAGAATTCTCATATTACAGTCTGAAATTTTAAAAAGTAAAGCACATTTTCCAGTGTTGCAGAGTGAGATGGAATTAGGAGTCTGATTAATCATCTACTGAAGACATGTTACGGAAACTTTTTGCACAGGCAGATAGAAATATGCAGGATCTGTATCACACAAATTGAGATGGCAAAAAGGAGGGGTTTGTTACAGAGAGGTGATGCCCAGAAACCAAGGTCCAGGTAGACAAGTGCCTTGCCCACATTCTTCCAATATTCTTTCATAATCAGCCTTCTCTTTAGGCTGATGAAAACAAATAATTAATTGACTAATTAATTAATAAAACAAACAAGACATATTAGATCACACAGAAAGCCCTCAGAATTCACCTCCTCTGGGGATTGACAAACATCTTGAAGAGTCATCTGCTCAAAAACCACAAATAATAAAAACAGATTATAGACAGATGTTCTCTTCAGTCAAATTAATGAGAAAAAAATATAAACTAGATGGCTAGGATCTATTAGGATACATTGTATTAAATCTTGCAAAAATAGGATAAATTTTAGTGTTATGATAAAAAGCTTATGATTTTATAATAAATGAAAAACAGGATCTAAATTTTATGTGTATAACATTCACAATTATAAATATAAACAAATAAAATAAAATTCAAACACCAGAATACACAAATACAGGAATTAAAAAACACAGTAACGATAAAGAGCAGAACTCTGCATGAGGACTTTTTGTGATGCAAAATTGGCACTGCCCAATAATTAGCCACTGGCCACACAAGGCTACTGAGCAGCAGACTGTGGTGAACAAAAAGGGATGCCAGCAAGATGTCAGAATGGGAATTTTCTACCATCATCCCCCTCAGGAGCATTGATTTTGGCAATCACCTGTGTATGACAGTACTTTTGTGGAAGTCTAAAAGTCCAGTGGAGAAGTTCTAGCATACCACCGAAGCAAAAATTCAGAAAATATATGCATTACAAAGAACATGAAAAACAATTTTGCTGTACCATTCTCACCTCTCTACCAAAGCAGCACAGCTCAGTGCCACAAAACCTCCCCGCCCCCCACACACAATTTTTTCCACTTGGTAAAATGAGAGTGGAGTGAGTAAGAACCTGGTTTCCACAGCCATGTGAGATACCAGCCAAAAGGATGATTTCTTTCTCACCCTACATGGAATTCTGAAGTGATCAACAGAACTGAGTGGTTGGTAAAGACTAGGAACAGGGAAGAGAGATGAGAACTCACAGAAACCAGGACCCAGAACTCAGGAAAAGGCCTCAGATCCTACTAACCCCTTTGCTAACTTCATCAGGGAGTCTGACCACAAACAATTTAAGATGTTTTGTCTAAAGACCCAGTGAACCAAACCACAGGTAACCCCAGTTCTCCATATGCCTCACCCTTGTCATCATACGCAGCTCTCCATGCATGCCCTTGCAG
>NW_007734088.1:74986-76717 GCF_000696425.1 Galeopterus variegatus | reverse complement strand
CCCAGTGAACCAAACCACAGGTAACCCCAGTTCTCCATATGCCTCACCCTTGTCATCATACCCAGCTCTCCATGCATGCCCTTGCAGACAGCAGTGTGAGCCTCTGAGGATGGCATCTGATCATATGAAGGTGGCTTGCTCTACTCAGTGGAATTCGGAGATGGCACACAAAAGAGCATTTTAGGGTAGTTTCCTAAGTAAAATCAATGGGAGGCTCTCAATGACTTATGGGACATCATCAGGATAATTAATATATGATTTACAGAAGTCTTGCAAGGAGAAGAGAGAGATAAATGGAAAGAAAGCTTAGTTTAAAAGTTAATAGCTGAAAACCACCCAAATTTGGGGAGAGATATTGACATACAGGCACAAAAATTCAAAGAGCACCACANAACCACCCAAATTTGGGGAGAGATATTGACATACAGGCACAAAAATTCAAAGAGCACCACATAGGTATGACCCAAAGAGATCTTCACCATGACACATTATAATCAAACTATCAGCACTCAAAGACAAAGAGAAAAATTTTAAATCTGCCAGAGAAAATAGACTTATGATGTACAAGGGAATGTTCATGAAGCTATCAGCATATTTCTCAGCAGAAATCTTGTAGGCTAGGAGAAATTTGACTAATATATTCAAAGTGTGGAGAGAAAACAAACAAACAAACAAATCCTGCTAACCAAGAATATCTTACCAGTAAAGATGTCCTTCAGAAATGAAGAAGAAAGTTAAGACTTTCCCAGACCAAAGAAAAGCTGAAGGAGGGAGTTAATGACCACTAAACAACAACACACACCTGAGCAATCAATGGGTCAAAGGAGAAATCAAAAGGGAAATAAAAAATCTTGACATAGATGAAAACAAACGTGCAACATACCATAACTTATGGATTGTAACAAAAGCAGTTTGAAGAAGGAATTTTATAACAATAAACACTTACATTAAGAAAAAACAAAGATTTCAAAGAACACCCTAATTCTATACCCAAAGGAAACAATAAAAGGAGAGTAAACTAAGCCCAAAGTTAGCAGAAGAAAGAAAATATCAAAGATCAAAGCAAAAATAAATGAAATAGAATTTAGAAAAACAATAGAAAATATCAGCAAAACAGTTTTCTTAAAGTGAAACAATATTTAAAAACCTTTAGCTAGACTAAGAAAAAGAAGAGAAATAAATATAATCTGAAATAAAAGAGGAGACATTACACTAATGCCAAAGTATTATAAAAGATCATTAGAGAATACCCTGAAGAATTAATTATACACCAACAAATTGTATAACCTAAAATAAAGGGATAAATTCCTAGAAACATACAATATAACAAGTCTAAATCACAAAGAAATAGAAAATCTGAACAGACCAGTAACAAGGGGATTGCATTAAAAAAATCTCCCAATAAAGAAAAGTCCAGGAATAAATGGCTTTACTGGTAACATTTAAACATTTCACCAAATATCAAAATTTCATCAAATATTTAAAGAATAAGCAACATCAAACTTAATCAAGCTTTTTCAAAAAAATGAGGGGAGAATACTGTCAAAATTATTTTAGGAGGTTAACATTACCCTGTACCAAAGTCAGACAAGAACATTATAAGAAGAAATTTCAGTCCAATATTCCTGACTATAGATGCAAAAATGCTTAATAAGGGCCAGCCCCATGGCGCACTCGGGAGAGTGCAGTGCTGGGAGTGCAGCGTTGCTCCCGCCGCGGGTTCAGATCCTG
>NW_007734088.1:73471-74159 GCF_000696425.1 Galeopterus variegatus | reverse complement strand
GAAAGAAAAAAAGGCATTCAAATAGGAAAAAAAGGCATAAAATTTCAATTCTCTGTTTGCAGGTGACATAATCATATATGTAGAAAACCATAAAGATTCCACCAAAATATTGTTAGAAATAATACACAAATTTAATCAAGTTGCAGGATAAAAAAAATCAACATACAAAAATCACTTGTTTCTATACACTAGCAGTAAACTATCTGAAAAAGAAATCAAGGAAACAATGCTATTTGCAACCACAACAAAACAAATAAAGTACTTAGAAATAAGTTTAACCAAGAGGTGAAGGATCTGTACATTGAAAACTATAGAACATTGATGAGAGAGACTGAAGGTGCAAATAAGTGGAAACATATCTTATATTTATGGATTGGAATAATTAATATTGTTTAAATGTCCATATTCCTGAAAATGATCTGCATATTCACTGCAATCCCTATCAAAATAACAAGGGCATTTTTTACAGAAATAGAAAAAGCAATCCTAAAATTTGTATGGAACCACAAATTACCCCCAAAAAACAAAGTAATCATATGCAAGAGGAACAAAGCTGGAGACATCACACTTTCTGATTTCAAATTATATTGCAAGGCTATAGTCATCATTGGTACAATACGATACTGGCATGAAAACAGACATGCAGACCAGTGGAACAGAATAAAGGGACCATAAATAAACTTATGTA
>NW_007734088.1:59722-72632 GCF_000696425.1 Galeopterus variegatus | reverse complement strand
CATATACAAAAATATCAATTCAAAATAGATTAAAAACTTGAGTGTAAGATCCAAAACCATAAAACCTTTGAAGAAAACATATGGGAAAATCTCCTTGACATTAATCTTGGCAATGATTTTTTTGAATATGACACCTAAAGCACAGGCAACAAAATCAAAAATAAACTACATAAAACTAAAAGTTTTATGCACAGCAAAAGAAACAATGAACAAAGAGACAACCTAAAGAATTGAAGAAAATATTTGCAAAACATGTACCCAATAAGGGGTTAATTTCCAGATTTTCCAGAGAACTCATACAACTCAATAGCAAGAAAACAAATAACCTGATTAAAAAATGGACAAAAGTCCTAAATAGACATTTTCCAGAGAAGACATACAAATGGCCAACATATACATGAAATTTACTCAACATCGATAATCAATTTCACTTCTGGGTATCTTTCTAAAGGAAATAAAATTACTGTCCAAAAAATATATCTGTACTCTAATGTTCATTGCAACATTATTAACAGTAGTAAGATATGGAAACAACCTAAATGTCCACGTACAAATTATTGGAATAAAAATATAGTGTATACATTTATATATATAGATATATATATGCACACGTACACACACACAGAATGAAATATTACTCAGCTTTTAAAAAGAGGGAAATTCTGCCATCTCTGACAACATGAATGAACCTGGAGAATGTATACTGAGTGAAATAAGCTAGATGCAGGAAGACAAATACCACATGATCTCAGTTATATGTGTAATCTAAAAAAAAAAAAAAAAGTTGAATTCCTAGTAACAGAGAGGCTAATGATGGTTACCGGGGGATCTGGGTGAGGGAAAATGGGAGAAGTTGGTCAAAAAGTTGAAACATTCACTAATAAGTAAATTGTATATGTTCTGGAGACCTAATATGACTCTAGTTAATAATAATGTATTGTATACTTGAAATTTGCTAAAAGGTAGACCTCAAGTGTCCTCACCCCCAATTTAAAAATGATAACTAAGTGAGGTGATAGATATGTTAATTAGCTTGATTGTAGTAATCATTTTACAATGTATACATATAGCAATACATCACATTGTCCACCTTAAATATTTCTTTTACAGTATTTCTTTAACAATTTTTCTTCGCCAATCATACCTCAAAATAAAAATAAATAAAAGGAAGTAAGGTTTATGGGGTAAAAAATGTGGTTAATATGACAAGAGCATTGAATTCAAATTGTATTAAATATTAATTCATTTTAATATTTTACATTTAATTTTTTATTTTAATTTAATATGGCCTGTAAATACCAAATTGGATATCATGGGTGTCGATTATTTTTGTGAATGCAGGATATTTTTCCACCATTTATGTGCAGAAGGAACTTGAGAAAGGTACATTCATTCATCTGTAATGTGGGATGAATGTTAGAACTGACCTTACTGATTTGTTGTGAAGAGTAAATGAAAAATGCATAAAACAAAAATCACTTGAGAAATAATTAGCAAGTAGGAATTATTTCATAAATAGTTACTGTTCTGTGGTTGAGGATATTATTTTTCTATGAAAAGAAAGCACCGTGCCCCCTGACATGGAAGCGTGCAATCCGCAGGAGTATTTGTGAAATGGCCTGTCCTTAGCATAACTCTAATTTTAGGTTGGCTATTTCCATTTTAAAATAGTCATGGAGCGACTTTAACACGTATCTAGGAAAGAAGTAAAGAGTGAATGTATTATGAAAACATCCCCCCTCAGGGCTGTATAAAGGAATCAGACACATATAGTAAAGTGTATTGAGTTATCATCCTTATTTTAAAGTTGCAGACATGTAGAAAGCGTAATTTAACTTGACTAAGATCACATGCTTTTACTCACTAGAACATGGAAGCATTGCTTTTGCATACTGGAGAGAGAAAATAAAAGCTTAAGTAGGGAGTAATACAACAAGGTAAGAAGAAACATATAATAAAATCCCTCCAATTGTTTGTCCTTGGGTTACCTCTTTTCACATTTCCTAAATTCCATCTGGATGCTTCCAAAAGTGCACTTTAATCTCCATCTCTGGCTTCTCTGAAATCAGTACAGCTCTCACTGAGGGGTCAGGTATTTATAATCCTCAGACCAAATTAGATAACTCAGAAAGTATTATAGGCCTATTAACGAAAATAGAAGAAAAAAAAAATCCCAACCTAACAAAAGAGCAAGACCATCAAATCTTTGTCTTCTGCAGTCTTCATCTAATGTTTTATTAATGTGGTGGCTGCATTTTAATTAACAGAATTCTTTACTGTACATGTGCCCTGAGGCTGTTTCAGAAAAGGGCATGGTCTTCAAAGTCTACAGAGTAGATAAATAAGCAAATATTGCCTCAGACAACATTTTCCCACATGTACTAGTAATAGGTATTAATTACTGTATTGGGATTTTACAGAGACAATCCAAGCAATTGGGGCATTTATGTTCCTGCCCTCAGCTACAAGGACAGAAATTATTACAACTAGAAGGCTTTTAGAAGGAAAACACAGAAGCATTGGGAAACTTAATTAACCTGTAATGAGTAAAATGTGCAAAAATTTTCCAAAATTTAAGATTACTATCTCAGCGAGGTTTCTCCCAAAAGTAAACTGAGACAAGGATGTGAGGGGCAGTCATTTATACAAGAGCGTACTCAAGAATTGCCAGTAGGGCTGTGGAAAACTGAGATAAGAAAGGAAAGGTGGCCAGTAAAATTTGCAAAATTATTCAGTATCCAGCACGGACAACCGAAGAGAGCTCCTGCTGGAGATCTCTGGGAGACACCGTGAGCACATTGCAGAGTTGCCTCGACTAAGGGATGTGGACATTGATGTGGCTACTCACTGTTCCCCACAACTCCTTGGATGGAGGCTGCATTTCTATGAAGGCATTGATCCTCTGGCAATTAGAGCTAGTCCTGCACATAAGCCAAACATGCTTCCCAGCCAGAATTAAGCAAACAAACACACAAACACAGCTGTCGGGCAGAAAGACTCAGGAATTTGCAGCAAGTGCCCTTTGCCATGTGAAAGTAAGTGGTGAGGGTATATGAGGTGGACACCAACAGCATCTGCTTCAATCACAATAGATCCTTTAGAAAAAAAGGAAAAGGGTGTATTTGTCACAGATTATTTCTGATTGTAGAAAACACACACACTCTGGAATCAGAGAAACCCGAATTCAAATCCTCAATCTATGCCTTTACATTGGTGAGCCTAGATAGTTTATGTAACAGCTGTGGATCAATCTTTTGTTCTATTAACCAACTGATTGGATGAGGCCCATCCACATGTGGAAAGTAATCTGTTTCACTCAAAGCCAACCAATTTAAGTGTTATTTGCATGCAAAAATCACCCTTACAGAAATATCCAACATAATATTTGACTGAATATTCTTATCTGAGCCAGGCTGATACATAAAATTGACCATCACACATGAGAACACCAAGTCTATTTTCTTCTAGTTCCTGTTTCAGTGCGGGATTAATTGCTGAATGGAAGTAAACAAGCCATTGATCTTGTCAGTAAACGTGTCCAGTTAGCACAAATCTTAAAAAGAGTGGCACTGAGTGACCTGCCGTAAGTAGAATCCATCACATGTGAAGGTGTGCTTGCCATGACCACCATCCATTCATGGATTTAACATGGATCCTTTTTGTAAGGTTGCCGAGGAAGGAGACACTAGCCAGATAACGGAAAAGGGAAGATTTTATTAGCTAGCAGCAAGCGGACCTGCCGGGCTGAGCCAAAAAATGGTGTCAGCACCGAGAGCCAGTTGGGTGTCTTCTTTTATAGGGTTAATACTGGCATCTGGCCTAGCCTAGGAAGACAGTCACAGTGTTCCACTCCAGATCCAGCCTGTTCATGGGAACAGAGACAGGAGGAAACAAACCTTGGGCTAAACAGGGGAAGCAATTACAATGTTACACTCTAGGTACAGCCTGCTCAGCATACTAGTGGGAACAGAGACTTAGGGAGATAGAAAGTTAGAGGAACAAAACTTAGCGGAACGAAACCGAAGGTGGGGGGCTTTCTAAAAGTTGGGTTTTCAGTATCAGGGACCTAACATTTTTATTCATTCATTCATTTCCTCAGCATCTCTTCAGATCTTCTTAGCCCTGGCACTGTGCTAAGCAGGGTGACAAAGCAAACATCATAGCTTCTTCCTTCAGAGAGATCCTTGTGATGACAGCAATAGTCAAATAAAAAGATTAAAATTCCCTATGGCAACTGCCATGCCTGGTGCTCCATTGGAATGTGTGAGATTGTCACCAGGAGGCTATGGACAAGGCTGCACTGGGGGATGGTGTCTAAGACCTTTTGGCATTGACAAGGCATCTGCTGTCTGCTGGGCACCTGGATGGGGAGAAAGCCTTAGGAGTATGATGAGGTAGGAAGAGGAAGACAGCATTGTGCTCTGAAATGTAAATAACTTTCTATTTCCATTACAACACAAGCTTCCTGTAGGCCGTTTTGTCCTGTGCATTAAGCCTGTGCTAGAATGTACCTGGGTGGGCGAGCAGCATTGATGGGGGAACTGTGCAGTTCCTGCAGCCCCAGGAAGGAGAGAGGGGTCTCTGGTGGGGATGTGAATAGTATGCAGAGGGGCTTGGATTCTATCCTGTAGGCAAAGGGGGATTCATTAGAAGAGTAAGTGATGGAAAGACGGGGAAGATTTAGAAGTATGCCCTGTTTTAAGCAAATAAAAGAAAATCCTTAAAAATAATAACCAAATAAATGTGTACCTATTAAAGAATTTACATTTCAAAGAGAAGATAGCTGAGCCCAATTTTACAAAGGGAAGCAAATCTCAAGATTGTCCAGAGCCTGGAGACTAGTTTTCTTATGGAAATGGCTCTGAGTCCTTCACTGGATGGGAGGGGTGGAACCTGGTACAATACAGTCAGGCTCCTATCCTTCTTTTCAAAGCAGCATCGCATTCACTTGACCATCAGGAAACACTTAGTATGCATGAGGAAACGTGGTCTTGGGATCCAGCACCAAGCCAGGAGTTCTAACTCTGCCACATAATCACTCAATGAAAAGTAACTTCTGAATTTACTTCACTCCTTCACAAATTGCCTATTTTGAAACTTCATGATCCATCATCTGACTTCCTCCAAATCCAGTGACTTCCTGGCAGACATAAGAGTCAAATTCAGGACACTAATACTCAGGCCCAGGCTCTTTCTCCTCTAGCGTACAATTTATACTTCATCCACAGACTTCCAAAAGTTGTTTTGAGGAATAGTGCAATCTTTTCTGGTGGACGATGCTTTTTTTTTTTTTTTTTCTCCTAAGAGTCACAGACAATTTATACTTCATCCACAGACTTCCAAAAGTTGTTTTGAGGAATAGTGCAATCTTTTCTAGTGGACGATGCTTTTTTTTTTTTTTTTTTCTCCTAAGAATCACACGGAGTTCAAAAAGAATGATGAAATAAAAACTAAGTGGGTCATTGCCTCCAGTCAGCCAGCTTCTTCAGAATATAGATCTGGTATTTTGCAGAATTAAAAAAGAAAGTCAGCGTGCCTATGGCCTTTAGTTATCAGGGTGCTGGAGTGGTAACGAATGGATAGTTGAAGGTGATAAGTAAACACAGATAAAATAAAAATGAATTTGAATTTTCCAGGTTCTAATTTATTCTAACTCTAAAAGATGATCCTCATACCCACCCCTGTTTTCCCTTACCTTGAATGTGAATGGATGTTTCAGGACAAGAAGCCAAATAAACAAAGATAGCTCTGGAGAGTTCAAAGAGAATATTTTTTTTTAAGTACACAATGATATACCCAAGACAAGCTACTTGAGGGGCTTAGATGACAGAGAACTTAATTCATGGAGAAAGATCTTATATGTCTGCCAGTCTAGATATTTAAAATCATAAGAACATTTTGCATTTGTTTGGTATATTTTGCAAAAGGCTTTTACATCTACAGTGCTGTTTGATCCTCAGAGGAACCTGTGAAGGGATAATGTCATCACTATTTCACAAATGGAGAACTGGGGTCTCCATGGCACTTTATACATTTGGAAAGGAGAACCGACTTTTAAGCATTTACTATGTGCCAAGTGCAGTACTTAAAACACTTAACATAAGGTCTCCAGTTTAATTTTCCTACAACTTCGAGAGGCAGCTAGTATTATCATCATTTACAGACGAGAAAATAAACCAAGATTAAATAAATTGTTCAAATGACATTTCCACCCATCTGCCAATGAGGTATTGACACATCATTATTACTGGGCTTGGAATATTCTATTGCAATTATTTTGGCTTTTGTAGCTTTTGCCTCTACAATGTTGAAAACATTTTGAAGCCAGTCCCTGCCTATTTTAACCAGCATCTAGACACATTAGTTCTCCACTTGACTGCACAATTGAATGGACATTGAAAATGCCATTATGTGCAATGAGTATGCTATTTCAATCAAAACAACTTGGGGTGCTGAAATGGCATTTTTTCAAGTTTCTCAAATGATTTTAATATACATCCAGGATTAGAACCACTGACCTAGGGCATAGAAAGTGTTCAATTACATAAACTCAGCCGTAGTCTAGACAGTAGTCTCTCTACCCATAAAAGTTGTAAGATGATACCTTTATATAAGTAGGAAAGTTTCAGGAATTAAATGCGATGGTGGATATAAAATTGCTTAGCATATTGTCTGGCATGTAGCAGATAATGAATTAGTAGTAGGTATCAACATCTTTCATAGGATCCTTGTTAGTATGAGTGGTAATTATTTGGTGACTGAATAGATGTTATTTCCTAAGGTGTAACATCCTATCAGTGACAAATTTGGGGTCATATCAAAAATTCCATTTTTTTAGTATCAGTTCCATTATGAGTGTGCCATCAAATACTATGTCATTCTCTAACCTGCCCCACCTTGAGTTCCTTTACTTGTTCTCAGATTGACTAAGGAATTCAATGCAAATTGCTGGCAAGCCTGACTTCAGGGTAAAGGCAAACCCAGGACCAATGTTCAGTGAGGATGCAGGCCCTTCCTGATCTGTACATCCTGAACATCAGGAAGGCAAAGTTTCTGAAGATGTGCCAGTAGACATAGTCAAAACTCATGGCTGAATATGAAAGTGTTTATAGACACACTGTAGACCGAATCTGAAGGCAGAAAAGTATGACAAATCATCAGGTTTAGTGTAGATAAATTACACTCTTCAAAGAGGTCAGAAATGGAAGGGTAATTTTTGATCTTCAGCAAGGTCAGAAATGAAAGTTGATAGAAATTGGGTGGCAGCCTTATCCAGGAATGTTTGAAAATCTTAAGCACCAGGTCCTGATCTTCTTTAAACCTTGATTCACTTCCTTATGCTGTAAATTGGGGATCATAATACCATTTCTCCTTGGCTTGTGAGAATCTACTAGGAAAGCAATGTGTGAATCTGATTTGAAAATCTTTGAGAAAATAAATATGAAAGAGTCATCACTAATATCACCAGACCCAGTTTAGTATATGCTCTATTAAAAATATGAAATGTGTAGAGTGAAACTAAGGAAGTGTATTAGAGCCTATTTAGTCTAATGTGGTCATTTTCAACATCAGGAAACCAAGGCTGGGCAACCTTAATAACCTGGACCAAGATCACAAAGTGCTTTCTTTCTTGCAGTCTGTGTGCTAATTTATCAGTCACACTGACTTGCCTACAGAGGTGGTGTGGTCTGAGGGATTTCCTTCAAAACCCCTTACTTTAATTTTTGATTGAAGTAAATAGAGAACCAGGGTACATTTTGCAGGAGTGACTCTTTGCATAAAGTCATGCTTAATGTGATTCCATTTAAGTGGCCACTAAGTTTGATCATGCTCTTTTAGCCAATAAAAACTTTTCAGGCTCCTAGATAATTACAAACCAGTCACATTTCCACAAAGCCGTGATTAACTTATTCAAATATATAACAAGTGATTATATTCTAAGAGCAATTCAGCTAATTACATTGCATTAAAAAATTAGAAATAAATTAATTCTAAAAGCAAAGTATATACTCAAATTTTATATGTAACAGCTTGGGCATAAATATTTAATGCATATGAAGTCTTTGATGGGGAGTCTTTGGCAAACATTCACTTGGGAAAGAAATCAACAAATTAATGATAATTGCTTTTGTGAAGGTTGGTTCAAGAACTGGAGGAAATTGAACTTGAGAATTTTAGGACTGAATATATTCTCAGACCTACATGCCTTAAAATCTTCATTCACTTCTCTGAAATCTTAATATATGTTATTGATATTTCTCTTTCCCACATATTGTTTTTTCTACCTTTTAAAACATTATTACATTTACTTTCTTAATTGACAAATAAATCTTGGATATATTTATGGTGTACAACATGATCTTTCGATATATGACTACACTGTGGAATGGCTATTCAAGCTAGTAAAGATATCCATTACCTCACATACTTGCCATTTTTGTGGTGTAGATACTTAAAATCTACTCTCTTAGCAATTTCAAATATGCAATACATTCTTATTAACAATGGTTACCATCCTATGCAATAGATCTCTTGAATTCATTACTCCTGTCTTACTGAAAATTGGTTGCTTTTGACCAACATCTCCCCAGTCCCCCATATTCCCAGGACATTCAACTCTCTGCTTCCACGAGGTTGACTTTTTTAGATTCTACATATAAGTGAGATCATGTGGTATCTGTCATTCTGTGCTTGGCTTGTTTCTCTTAGCATCAGGTCCTTTAGGTTTAGTCATGATATTATCACCAATTACAGAATTCTCTTCTTCCTTATAGGCAAATAGTTTCTCATTGTGTGTGTGTGTGTATATATATATATACACACCATATTTTCTTTATACATTTGTCTGTTGATGGACACATAGGTGATTCCATGTCTCTGCTATTATTTATAGTGCTGCGATAAACGTGGGAGTGAAGATGTCTCTTTGACTAACTGATTTTATTTCCTTTGAATACTTACCCAATAGTGGGATTTCTGGGTCATATGATAGTTCCTATATTAAAAAAAAACAGACAAACAGGGTACTAGGTAGCACACTGAAATATGGTCTTAAGATGTGGATTCAAGCACATCCCTCTCATACATTTAGTGTGACTAAATCTAAAACTCGCTAAATATCAATTTTCTTTTATTGTAGATTTTGTTGACTTCTGATTCATTTATTTATTCTAAAGTAATATTTTAGAGCACTTGCTTTGTAGAAGGCCCTGGGATAGGCAATAAAAATGAAATAATGAAAAAGTCAAATGTAGTCTTTGCTTTTGTGTGGAGTATGTTCTAGTAAGACACACGCACACACACACAAACACACATATGTATATTATATATTTTTTAAGTTTGCAAGTTACAAAAGTATTAAAACTGGAATGAGGGAAGTGAGGGAGAAGTTTGACATGTTATAAAAGAGTGTGACAAGGTGTCCCATCTTATCTGGAGAGGTCAGAGAAGACTTACATAAGTTGAATCCTAAAGGAAAAATAGTTAATAGACATGAAGTTAGAAGAAGATGCAGGATTAAGGAAGGAAGTTTTCTAGGCAGAAAAAAATTAAGAGTATTGATCTCATTTCATCTCAAAGAGCTATTAAGAGGCTTAAATTCAATACTAAATTTTCAGAAAACTCTGAACCGTAAACCCACTGCCACCAAAGTCCTTTCTAGGTAAACAAGATCTTCATGCAGTTGTAGGAATGGCTCGGACATTAAGACCTATGTAAGTGTATTTGGCCCATGCCATATGTTACTTGGTTTAGCACAACTAGTAAAATGAGTAATGCTGAGTCAAAACATAACCCAAAGTCTGAGACCGCAAAACCACTGATATTTAATCTTTTATTGATCTATTTATCTTTGCCAATTTTTTCCCCAGAATTTTAATAGCAATTTTATTTAAAATATCACCTTGGCTTACACATATTGTCAATTATCTCTTACTGTTTTGGAGGACAGAATACAAGGGCCACAGAGAAGCAGAGCAATGCGCCCCCATCACCCTTGCATGTTTCCAGTGAGGTCTGCCTCCATACCCTGCAAGTGAAGTGGTTCAAGCATAGGTGGTATACTGCTAGACATCATCAGTATCTTTGTTGACCTTCTTACTGTCACAGAAGCATGTTTTTTTGTTATTTGTTATTAGCTCCCACAATCTTAATTTTACTTGAGCTAGTCCAAACCATGAACTTTATTCCGATGCTCAATCATGAGCAGGCAAGGTCTAATGTTCACGGCTGGTATTATTAGCAGGACCTATGCTTTGAAGATCCCTTTAGCTGAAGGGATGGATTTCTTCTCAACTTCACCTTCGGGGCCCAGGGCCACTCAAAGACACTAATTTTACACTTGCAAGAGGAGAAAAGAGACAGAGGATGATACCACCCCATATTCAATTCTTACCTACCCTTTTTATATTTCTACTCCACTAAAACTTTTCTTACTTCTGTGATTAAAAGTAGCACCTCTTTTCTCTAACTACTAGAGAACTGTATCCGTATGTTTTTTAAGTTACTTCTTCCAAATAATATAAGTCGACCAGTATATGTTTAAAGACCAATATTAGGCAGCCAGCTCCTTGAGAGTAGGATTCATTTCTGGTGATCTTTAAATCCACCATGACACAAAGTACATAGTTATTGCAAAGAAAGAGAGAAGGGGAAACTATAGGAGGTGAACAGAAGGGGAAAGAGAGGAGAGGCACGAAAGAAGGGCTGTAAAGGAAAGAAGAAGAAAGTCAGTGCTGTGAGGTGCCAGCAACTAAAGACGAATACAGTGGTAATCTTCGCTAGCAATGAGGAATGATAGTTGCAGTCCTCTAAATCTTCACCTTTTAATTCATTTGTTTATTTTTGTCATATGATTTTTAAAAACCCAAAATTACAGATTTGTATTGCTAAAAGTCAGTAGTTTATTAAATCTCAAGAGAAACCTAAAATTACATGTTAGTATCTATTTTTTTTTAATAATCCATGTGGGTCTCAAGGAACCCTAACTTATTTATCTAAGGTCACTCAGCTAATATATAACGAAGATGGAATTCCCACTTCCTAGCCTTTTCTCAGGATCACAATAAATAGATGTAAATCAAAAAAGTAGATGAGAGGGCAAATGATGGGTTTGTACTGAGACCAGAGGAAGGGGTAAAGTCTCTAGCTGTTCAACATAGTGAGGACACTACCACATCTTGTGATTAAGCCCCTGTTCCTGGCCTAATTTACGCTTCCTTTTAACCGATTGGTATAACTTTACTCACATGACCTGTAGTATTTCATTTACCTAAAGATCGCTGGTTTTAATATGTACAAAGCTTCCCACTCCATGAGTGTGCAAACTTATTTAAAATAATCCCAATAGCATTTCTTTGCGAGCCTAGTAATCCATTTTTGTCAAGCTGATAAAAGCCATAGTTACCTAGCAGTCCATAGAATGAATATACTTGTTTCATTCATTTATTCATTCCATTGGCTCATGTTTTCAAATTTCTGTTTTCTTATCCATTCATTCTCTCTGCAAACATTTATTCAGTGCATATCGTCTGGCAGATAATGTATTAAACCATTGTCACAAGAAAACAAATTAAAGAAAAAGATAAGAATATTAGCCAAACAATTTTTAAAAAACAATTTCTTGTCAGTAGATAGTTTCATGCTAACAAAAACGAAATGTATAGTTTTTTAGCAGTAAGAAGTTCAATCTGAGTTTCAGAGGGAAAGAGTTAGGAGTCTCATTTCTCCCCTGCAGAGATTCTCTCTAGGGAATTCTTCAATTTTCAGAATGGTTTGGTAATTCTCTGGACAATGAAACTTTTTTCTGATCTGTGAATTTATTTACTCCCAGATATCCTGAAGCAGACAGACTTACTGTAGACTTGTTTTTCCCCACTAGATAGAATTCCATATCATGTTTGTAAAATAGAGAATTTCTTGCTTGGAATTCTTCAAATGCAACTAAAAGTACACGTGAAGTGGGGTGACCAACTATTGGTACTGAGGTGGCTCCCGGAATATGAAACTTTCTGTTTTAAAATGAGGATGGTCCTGGGCAATCTGGATGAATCGATGGCTCTAAATTGCAGAGTAAGGCTTCATTCTTCAGGTATGTAGTTCCATATAGGGAAGATTTTCCAAGATGCTGAAGTTCTTCATTTTAAGTAGCAAAAAAATTGTTTTGAAACTTTAGGTATTTTAAGTAAAAAAAAGTTTACACACTTTTCTTTTTTGAATAAAATGCAATCGAACGTTTTCTTTATTTTGCAAGCTGAACCATAAAAAAGAGGTAGCCCCGTGCTTCCTTAACTTGAGTCAGAAATTATCCCTGAACTTACCATCTGACGTTCATTTTGAGCTATTACAATTTGTGATCACTTTTCTGTCCAGTTGCATCATTGAAAAATGTCCTCCTGTCTCCTCTTATAATCTGTGAGTTCCTTATAAGTGATGTCCTTGTCTCATTCATCTTTCTGCTTCTTACCTTGAGCTGCTCTCACCATCTCATAGAAAGAGAAGACTTTCTCAGAGCATAGCTCGGAAACAAAGCTCAATTCTATTTGCAGTGAGACAACTTACTGCTGCTCAATATCTATCAGTTAATTGAGGATTTCTTTCTTTTAGTCCATCAGTAGTGGATTACTGAATAATAATTTAATTTGAAGCATCCTATGATAAACATCCTATAGTTCACTTATCACAACACTCATTACAATTTTTTGATAATTGTTTAATTTCTAGTTTCTCAACTAGATTTTTAGGTACATACAGGCAGGGCTATCTATGCAATTTCAGCTATATTTCCAGTGCTATACCCACTGTACTTATCATGGTGTCTGGCACATATAAGCATATGATTATTGAATTGGTGAAATAAATATTAGTAATGATAGCTAACATTTATTAAGAATCAGCATCTTCTGAAGACATG
>NW_007734088.1:55550-59349 GCF_000696425.1 Galeopterus variegatus | reverse complement strand
GAAATAAATATTAGTAATGATAGCTAACATTTATTAAGAATCAGCATCTTCTGAAGACATGTGAAGCATTTTGCATAGCTTTATCCCATTTGATCTTGATCTATATAGCAATCAAATACCACCTATTGATAACATGAAGTGGGATTATTGAGTGCTGAGATAGCAATTTTTTCGTTATTTTCTAATATCAATATCTGTTTTCTAAAAATACAAATGATTGTTGTGGGAATGGAGTGGGACACAAGGATACAATTTTTAAAGTCATTCTCACATTGTTCTTGGTGGGTTTCAGGTCCTTAGTGGCTATTGGCGAGATATATCAGTTCCTTGTAATGTGGGCTCTCCGTGGGACTGCTCACAACTTGGAGCTGTCTTCCTCCAGAGCAAAGACTCTGAGAGAGAAAGGTTGAAAGAGAGCACCCAAGATGAAAGCCACAGCTGTCTGATAACCTGTTCTCAGAAGTGACATCCCATTCCAGGTATTTATTAGAAGTGAGCCGATAAGTTCAGTCCACACTTAAGAAGTAGCAATCAGGGAGCAAGTGTCAGGAGACAACAATCACTGGGGTCATCTTTGAGGCTGCCTGTCATACCACAGCCCTCCACCCCCCAAAATAAATAACGTTATTCCGAGTAATGTAAAGCAAAAATCAACTGAGACTTTGGGTGAAGGATGGAATATAGACTGCGACAAGGGAATCTATCTGTACTGCAAATGAATCATGTAACCACACTGAAAGAAAAGGGAAAGAAAGGCCCTGACTTAAGTAACATGGGAAATGAGGTTTTTTTCTTTTCTTTTTTTTCACTTTTTTTTAAGAGAAACTATAAGAATGAAGATAAAAATAACTGTTTATACACACAATACTGTAATTGATAAGCTTATTTCTCACAGGGGTACAAATTAGCAATTCTACAACTACATTACATGCTTGCAAGGGATGAACAAATAAGTAAATACATTGTAGATATGGGATCCAGATTTTCCACTATCAGACAGAGAATTTTCCAATAAAAAAGAAGCAAGAATAGACTGAACCCTGTGGGGCTAGATTAGAGTGAGAGATATCAGTACAAATTTGTTTATTTTGAAAAAAAGATATAGATAGATTGATAGATGATAGGTAGATAGCTGATAAATAGATAGTTGATAAGTAGATAGTGAAAAAATAGATAACTAATTATAGATATGTGTGTATATGTACATAGGTTAGTACACAGCTATGTGTTTCCTGTCTCTAGCCCGGCTCGTACTGTCTTAGCCAAGTGAGCAAGGCTGAGATCACAGGGATAAGTCATGATGATGTGACGTCCACCCCTCCCTCTGGCATGAAGTGATTAGAAGAGCACCTCAACTCTCTGGGGTTCTTTGCTCAAACCCCCAAGCCCCCAAAATTGAAAACCACAAACAAACCCACATTTAGGGACATCCTACAAAATAAGTGCCTGACCAATGCTCCAAAATTGTCAAAGTCATGAAAGACAAGAAAAATCTGAGAAATTGTCACAGATTGGAGGAGACTAAGGAGTCAGGATGACTAAGTGCATGCTGGCATCCTGGATTGGATCCTGGTTCACAAAAAGGACTTTAGTAGAAAACTGATGAAAGAAAAAAAAAGGGAGGGGGTCTGTACTTTAGTTAGTAGTACTGTACTATGGCTATTTTCTTAATTTTGATAAATATTTTAAGGTTGGACACATGGAAATAGGTACAAGGAAGTTATCTATACCATTTTTGCAATTCTTGTAATCCTGAGATGATCTCAAAAATTTTAAAAATTCCAAGAGAGAAAAATATCCCTCCTAGATAAGCTGATGTTCTTTGGCATTTATCTCTGGGGCCAATTGTCTATGTAGAGCTCAGACAGAGAATCTAGCTTGGTCCATTCTGGGTGATTCTACTTAAGAACAGAGAAACCAGCAGGGCTTTCAGCTGTTGTGTGGGGNAATAGATAGTCTATACCTGAAAATTATATAGTGCCTGAAATTAAGAGTTCATTTAAAGAGTTTATCAGCAGACTGGCCATAGCACTTAACGAACTTGAAGATAGGTCAGGAGAAAATATTGAACTGAAGCACAAAGAGGAAAATAAACAAACAAAAACATGAAATAACAGAACTCAGTGATAAAACAATTTGAGACACATATAATCTAATATATAGACCCACCAGAAGGAGAGGGTGAGGATATAGGGGTGGGGGTCATATTTGAAGAGATAATAGCTGGAATTTTCCAAAACTGATGAAAGCCATCAATCCACAGATTCAAGAAATTTAGTGCATATGTATAGAGCCTACTCCAGGTGCCTTGTTCTCTTGTGAAGGTCTGTTTCAATGTTACAAAATGGAATATGTGGAAATTGGCCTGGCATTCAGTAACTTACAGTCTGAAAGTACAGGAAAGTTAGCTCTAGGGGGCTAAACTTGAGTATTAGGGTACCCAGAAAAGGACTAATAGTCAGATATCTTAATGAGCTTAAATGGAGCAGAAGGATAAATTGTGAATTCAAATGCATAACTAAAGGTTGAAAGAAATAAATTGCAACTGAGAGGTGTAGGAGGTATGTTACTTTTATCAAGGTTATCATCCAGGTAGATGAAAGGGATGAATATACAAATGTAAGGTAACTTTTGCATTGATTTTTGAAAAAAGGGCTACAATTTGTTAAAGGAGAGGTTGAGGCTGTGATGTTGGGATGAGCTATTCCAAGCATAATAACCAAGAGAACTCTATTAGCCTTCTCTTTGTAATTGTAATCAGCTTTCTTCTGCCTCTGCAGTAATAGTGGGAAGCACAAGGATAATGGTGAATATGTCACAGATTTAGCTATCAGTTAATTTGCAGATTAGTAGAGAATATGAGAAGTATCTATTATTTTTCAGAAATTAAAACAAGCACATTAACACTTTTAGTTCAGGCAGCAACCCTAATTTCTAAATGATGTTACTAAGGTTCAATGATAACCTCTCTTGTGCAAGGTGATACAGCCAACATTTGGAACAGCTGAAATAGTTCAAATTCCAGTCAGCCTTCTCCATACCTTATGTGTTCTTTTCTGTACACACATAACCAAAGGAAAGGCAGAAAGAAAAGAAGCCCCTAGAAACACTGAGGGCTTTCAGAAG
Organism: Galeopterus variegatus; assembly: GCF_000696425.1. Lineage (NCBI taxonomy): Eukaryota > Metazoa > Chordata > Mammalia > Dermoptera > Cynocephalidae > Galeopterus > Galeopterus variegatus. The sequence goes on along the minus strand of NW_007734088.1, from coordinate 56,223 downwards.
AAGAAAATATCTACACAAAAGTGAAGCATTCAGGTAATTGGAGATTCTTTATAAATGCATACACCAACCAGCATCATCTGCCTTATTCTTATCTAAGACTTGTGAACATTAGTTCACAAAAAGTGATTTACAGAGACACAGACAATTTCTACCTCCTCCAATCTTTGGTCAGAGACTTGTACTATATAAATTAAATAAAAAACATGTGTAGATTTGCTTGAGTATTTTCAGATTTTTGCTTATGTGTGATTCTCCCTAAAAGATGGAGATTAAAAATTGCTTTAAAAAGAGAGAAGTTAAGATTGCAATAACTAGGGGGAAAACTAACCATATCAACAGCCAGGGCTTGTCAAGTTTTAATAAGTCTGAGTTATGATTAAGTTATAATTATGATATAAAATATTATGCAAAGCTGTAAGGAACAAATGTGAAATGTGCTTATTGAATTAGACTATGTAAATGATAAGCACTGGTAATAAAAGAACACTCATAGCATATACTAGTAAAATATATTCATCCTCCTGTTATTTATTATTCAAAACATTGGAATGCAATTCTTACAGTTTAAAGTGTAAAATATCAAAAAAAAGTTCTTATGAATAATTGCATTTTTCTGTCCTTGAAGGGGAGTATGAATGTCACATGAAAAAGCATGGTGCCTTTTGGAATCTCC
>NW_007734088.1:45428-54887 GCF_000696425.1 Galeopterus variegatus | reverse complement strand
CCTGGATTTTAAGTGGATTAGACATAACGTATGGGAGTGGCTGATACATAATAAGAGCATAATAAACCACAGTAAATGGTTTACATGATTTCTATTTCAATATGTGCCTAAAGTAACAATGGTTATTGGTATTATCTGTTCCATAGATCTTCGTGATGGAGCCATAACAGTGCAGGCCACTGGCAGCTCAATGTCACGAGAAGACAGACCCCACTAAAATCAGACAGAGACACAGAAGGAAACTCAAAAGAAACTCTACTGGAGCACTTGGGAAAAAAGAAAATCAATTCCCAACTGGAGTTTTTTGGAAAGCCTTTTAAAGTAGATGTCATTTTCAAGCACTAAGGTGTTTATGTGTCTTTAAGAAGCTAAAGCAAGGTGAAATACTGAGCAGTTTAGATGTCAAATTATTTAAGGGAGGGGTTCTATTTGTGGAAAGATGCTTTCTAATTTTTACCTGGCACTTGTCTATTTCCTTGTACCTTGACAATCTTTTTTGATGTGAGAGTTGTCCAGGCAAACTTTTTGTTTAAGTTGTATTATGAATGTTTTGGCTGCAACATTCTGTGAATGACATTATCACTTTGCGATAAGGTAAACATAAGTCCTTCAGTCAGTTATTCACACACACACACACACACACACACACACATGTACACATATGTATGTGGACATATATGTACATATGCCCGGGACTGTTCTTGTCACTGGTGATACATTTGTAAACAAGGCAAGGTTATCAGCTTCAAGGCCCTTAAATTCTTGTGTGGAAAGGCAAAAAATAAATATGTAAAGAAAGAAACAGACTCATGAAATATATTAAATATAAAAAATAGTATGAGATGATAGGCTAAAGGGAAAGAGGATCTCCTTTATGTGGCTTGGTCAGGAAGGGCCTCTTGGAATAAGTGACATTTGAGTCAAGAACTGACCAAAGAGAAGCAGGCAGCTGTACAGGGATACAGCAGACAGGCTCTGCAAGGAGATGGCCATTTAAAAACTGGGAAGCGGGATTGAGTTTGGGATGAAGGAGGAACAGAAGCAAGGTCAACATGAAAGAAGTACAGAAAGAGTGGGAAAGTAATCAATTAATTAATTGCTATAAATGATAGTATCAGCTACCTTTTGTTGATTACCTATTAGGATCCAAGCACCATGCCAGATGCTCTGCATAACTAAAAAGTTTTTACTTTTCTCAAGAATCCTAAGTGTAAAGCATCTGCTTATGGAGATGTAAGGCATCTGAAAATAGAGGCTTCTACATATTAGCAAAATTATCCAAGATCTGAATCCTAAGAAAAACATACTAAGTTCAAGACCTTGTTTGAGTGACTGAGTCCCATGCTTATGCATTTATTCATTCGTGCTAATGCTGCATTAGTGAGTGTCCATCAAGAACCATCTACAGTGGTGGAATGGGTAAGGCATAGTCTTTGCCTTTGATCTGCACCTTCTAGAAGGTCAGCCATAAGGTTTCAGTCTCAGATCCATACCCAGGAGTTAAGTAACTGCAATCTATTACAGCATAGGGTGGTTATCAGAAGTGAAATAAATTATTTTGGGAAAATGTTAACCACAGTGCCAGTGATTCATAACTGTTAGGTGTGGTGGAAATAATTACTTCATTTTTGTTGTTATTGTTATCCCTATATTACCCAGCCCATCTCCCTATTGTGGGGAAACAGTCAGGGATCAGGAGTCTCATCTAAGAACAAGTGTTAGTCTTAGTCTCATCTAAGAACAAGTGTTATACAATCACCTAACACAGTCATCTATTGGATTCCTCTAGAACTTAATGTGAAACAAGTGTAAATAAATTTCCACTAGTAACCAAAAGGCAATGATCTCTGATGTCAGGATGATGCCAGGAGAGGGTTAGCTAAGAAAGGTCTGTGGGCCCCTGAATTAGAATGGGAACCTGGCTTGCAGCCTGCTGGCTGGGCAATCACCATGAGTTTTTTCTCTTAGCTCTTTTACTTACTCGTTGTGTGACTTTTGATTTTAGTGGTTTCATTCATTTATTTGTTCTTTCATTTATGTGCTCTTTCATGAAAAAAAAAGAATACATGTTAGATCAGATACCAACTTAGGCAGGTAGGAATTATGTATAAGTAAGTCAGCTTCTCTTCCACAATGATAGAGGAGATGGAGATATTTATATATTTATTTTTATTGTAATATAACACGTAACCTGCCACAACTAAGGATATAGTGATGGGACAGAAGATATAATCCTCAATTCTAATTGCTGAGTACAGAGTAAGATTTCATGGAGAGGTGACAGCGGAGCTGAATATAGAAGGAAATAAGATAATTTTTGAAGGAATCAAAAGTAGTAAGCATATGATAAGCAAAGAAAAATATTTGCTGAGCATCTTCTCTTGCCAAACTACTCTTGTAGGCATTAGGGTTTAGCAGTAAACAGAAAAGATTATCCCCTGCCTTCAATGAGTTTACATTCTGTGAAAAAGCATGGCGAAATAAAATGTTGACACGAAAAAGGGACTGATGATCAATTTTGACTAGATTTGAGGTTCAAAGATAGTCCAAATGGAAGAGGGGGTTGAGAGCAGGCCTAAAATCCAGATGGTGGTATCTGCCTAGATATAATAAAACTGGAATAAGTCATTAACTTTGTGTCGGTTCTCTGAATACAGCCCCCCTGCAATTTAGTAGCTCCTTCCCAGGGATCTTTCTGAACTGAGTTGCTCATGGAAAGGGAATTCAAATGTTCCAGGATACCCAGTCCTAGCAAGGACTCCAAACAGGTGCTCAAGAATGTTCGCTGATGAGGTTGCTAAATACAAAGTCAACAACAACAACTATATTTGTGTGTGTGTATAATAGAAACTGTAGTATTGAAAATATGACTTAAAACAGGAATTAAAATTACCAAGTTCCTCGGGCTAAATCTAGGGGAGGAAGTTTGATACCACTACATTAAAAACTACAAAATCGTATAAGAGTATGTATAGGCTTATCCAAGACAGTGACACCTCTGTAAATTTTCCATCATGTTTATGTCTATAATATGCTCTTTTTTATGTTAATGGCTTGGAACACTCAATATGGTAAAGATACCAATTTCCCAAATTTATCTATACATTCAATAAATCCCAATCAATATGTCAGCATATTTGTCAGTGTGTGTGTGTGTGTGTGTGTGTCATAATTGACAAACTCATTCTAAATTTTATGTGCAAATTCAAAGAACAAAGAGTAACCAAGATAATCTTGAAGAAAATAAGTTACTGGAAGACTCATACTACCAGATACCATGATTTTGTCTAAAGCAATAGCAATTAAGACAGATACAAATGTAGATACAGATATATCCACAAAATAAAACAGAGAGTCAAGAAACAGACCCACATACATATGGTGAACTGATTTTTGACAAAGGCAGAACTGCAATGTGATAGGAAAGAGTATCTTTTTATTAAGTGGTGCTGAGTCAATTTGAGATGAATTGGACTTTAATGTGAAAGGTAAAAGAAAGCAACGTAGGAGAATATTTTCATTGCCATGGAGTAGGCAAACCTTTTTTTAAACTGAACACAAAAGGTACTAACCAAAAAAGAAACAAAGAAAAATAATAAATTAAACTTTATTAAAATTAAAAGCAAAAGTATATCTGGAATTGGGAGAAGAAGGAGAGAGAGCTATTTGTGGGACTGCAATCTGTGGGACTAAGACATGTTCCCAGCCACAATGCAAGAGTATGGCAGACACTCAGAATGAATGGAGTTCAACGAATACTTATTGGATTAATCAATCCTTATGTTTAATATATGCACATAAAATATAAGTTCATAGAATACTGACGAACATATCTTACACAAAAGTGATGGAGGAGTCATAGATTCTGGAGCTATAGTAACTGTGTTTAAATATTTTCTCAAAAAATTATCAACTGTATGATCTTGAGAAAGCCACTTAATTTTTCTGGTCTTAAGCATCCTCTATCTAGAAGAGAGTACAGTGATAGCATATACCTCTACATGCACACAATGTGTCAACAGCACAGTGCTGGGCTCTGGGAAACCACTCAATCGTGAGCTCTCAGATCATATACTTCACCGTGCTACATAAAGTATCAGCATATGCATTCCTTTAATTTATTTATTATATATTATCAGCTTCTTTTTCTGTGAAGTATTCAACAATTGCAGAAATGTATTTCAATTCAACTCTGTCCACTTTTGCCCATAAATGTAGAAATGTATTAAAAAGTATATTTGTTTCTATATATGTAATGATGACTTTAAGTGATAACCTTTATTAAGGAGTCATAATAAGCAGACTATTCAACTCATGACTATCTGAGTCTTCTAGAAAGGGAAAAGAAGAAATTGAAGGTTTATTGAGCTCCCACTGTGTCTCATGAATTTTACATGTATTTTCTCATTTAATCTTTCCAACATTCTATTGAAGGAGATATTATTTTTCCCATTTAACCAGAAAGAAAATTGAAGATGAACACAATTTAGTAATTTACTCAACACTACACAGCCAGTAAGCAGTAGAACTGTCATTTCCACCCAGATTTATGTGCATTTTTCAGTGCACCATATTGTCTCCTGGACCTGCACAAACTTTGTGTGTTGTAGATGTCCTAAGACCTGCATACTAGTGTGTTTAATAGTGGATAAAAGGTTCATAAATGACATAAAGAGGTATGCTTGAAATACTTTGGCAGATTAGATAAAGATGGAAACATTTTGTAGTTATGAGTGTCAGTAAAAGCTTCCTGTGTTGGTTATTTTCACTGAGGATGTTGTTTGTATTCATAAATGACATAAAGAGGTATGCTTGAAATACTTTGGCAGATTAGATAAAGATGGAAACGTTTTGTAGTTATGAGTGTCACTAAAAGCTTCCTGTGTTGGTTATTTTCACTGAGGATGTTGTTTGTAAATTATTATTTGTATTTGTATTCTGTACATCTAGTCCTTAAGTCTAATCTTTTTGTTGACCAAATCTGCCTTATACTCTAAATTGTCTTTGGCATCTACAGTAGCAATTTCTACATAGTCAGTCATCACTAATTAGAATACAAGTGAATTAACACTTTTCAATTAAAGGAAATACACACACACACACCAAAAGAGTTTTAATAATATTCCACAGTCCAACAAGGAATATTTATTCAAACACCATCCCTCTATTTCTAAAGTATGTCTGTTTTGGCCTATTTATCTGTTTATTTTTGTAATCAGGTTATTCTAAAAATGTATCCAGGACTTGTTTTGAGCAGGTATAGTAAGACACACAGACACTAAAATGATTGCCATGGAAGAAAAAGTTTTTACTAAATTCGCAGTTCTCTAGCGGGGGCGGGAAATCAGCGCTTAAGACAGTCCACACAGAGAAGCACCGAATGCAGAAAAGCAGGCAGGGAAAGAACTACGGACTGGCCAGTCTTCATTACAGTTTTCTCGGGAAAGAAATGGGCTAAGCTAGGTAAGCAAGTGGAAGAAATGTAGGATCAGATAGTCTGAATAATTTGGGTAGGCTCTGGTCCTCAGTTGTCTGGTGCCTGGCCCTGTAGAGATTGGGACAGGGAATCATGTCCAGGATTGTAGAAGTCGACAAAAGGAAACAGGGGAGGGGCAGGACTCAGAATTGTTTGTTTGCTTATCAAAGGCCCGGTGGCAGGCACATTGTTTGCTGTCTTTAGGATAGTTAACCCTTGGAGTGGCAGGCTGTTCCTTAGATCTCCAAGGCCCCAAATGCCAGAGCATCAAAGACACAGAAAATCAGAAAATGTCTCTAAACACACAGTCCTTACATACTTGTTTAATATTTACTCAGAGAAGTCCTGACAATCCTCTAGTAGGTGAGTCTATAAAGGATTATATCATTGCAAGATGTCAAGAAACATCATTAAAACATACAGAGGAATAAAATTGCCATGCGTATCTGCTCTGGGTAGTCTTTGTGTCAGGTTATTCTTCCCTTTTGGAGAATTTGTCAGCCACTTACTGAAAACAGTATTATTTAGATATGTACTAAGTCTACTTCTTTTCGTTCATTTTCTTTCCTGATAGTTCCATGACCATATGTTCTTTGGCATCCTTTCTAATTAGCAACAGATGGATGAAGAAACTTTAGATCCTACGTGGATTCCATGCTGTTTGGGTGCTTTCTAAACTGCAAAAACACACCTAGTAACAATCTCTTAAGCATCTTTAATATCCCCTAAACTCTGCCTAATAATGGCCTTTCCTGAGGTGAGGTTGAGTGCCATGTCTCAGGTGGGGCTTGTCTTTACACAGAGTGACGCTCTGAGGAGGGTTTAAACTCAAGCTCTGTGTGGAAATCTGCAGCCACATTCATTCTCTTTTTGAATGCCCGATTTCTCTAAGAGCACGAACACTGACCTGAATAGACATAGAATGTGTCGTATCTTTAAGTGTGTGGAGGCGTTATGCATTGGAGGAAGAGATAGGAGTTCCATTACATGATATTTCAGCAAAGAGAACAAAGAATACCCAAATTTTCCCTTGGCCCACTCGCTCCTCATTGTCAAGAAGAGTGTATGAAAAGGGGGTAATGGCCAATAAAGATGAAAGAATCACTTCATTGTTAGCCAAGCTTGTGAATGGAACTGCAACGATCAGCTCTCTGCTCAACTACATCACGACACATCATTCAAGTCTGGAGCCTAAAGAGCTCCACTAGGGATACCACTTTCTAACCATGGAAGAAGTTACGACCTTCTCACTTGCCACCAACCCAGACTTCTTATACTTTATCGTTACTTTTAAGCATGGGAAGGAGGAGAAAGCAGAATTTTGCAAACTCCTCATTAGGTTGACATGGACAGGCCTTGGCATCCATTCATGCCCAGTCTCTGGGTACAGGCTGCCTGGGAAGGACAGCTGAGGCAGACCATGAAGGAACTGAGACCTGGGACTGTCCACTGACCACAGTCTGGGCACACGCACAGCTGGGAAGCCCAGGCTTCCCACAGGGCACACGGCAGCCCGTCTCCCTGTCTACAGCATCCATCCCTTCCGATGCTCACATCCACTGCTCCACAAACATTCGGGGAACAGGTCATCCAGGATTCTGTTAGGGAAGGAGAACAGTAGGACTAACTACAGTTGCCATTGTCGAACTGGCCTTGAAACTGCAACTGATACTCACCAACCTCTTTTCCACTATCTATTTTACATTTCCGGGCTACAGAGGAAAACCACCACTGAACACTTTGTCATGGGTGTTGCACATTTCCACCAACACATCCCTTGTAGCCTGACTGATGTTCCTTCGTGAACTTATCGTGGAGCACAATAACCTGGCAGGTCTTCTGGTCAAACACAGTAGGTACTCACCAGCATGCCTACTTATCTGAGTCTCCTAATCCCTCCCCTGAGCCTCTGTCCCAGCAATGCTTGCATTTTTCTCACCATGGGATATCACTTTTTTCATGCTTGTAGGAGACATTCTTGTAACAAGTTCACACCATCTGGGATCCTTTCCAGGGTATTAAATTCTATACTCTAGTAGATTCCTTTAAAGTAAATAAACTCTTTCCAGTCCAATGTTATGGCCTGGCTCTCGATCAAGCATCCTCTGATTCCAGTCCCACACATACTCTCCCTGTTCCTACAGGTACTATACTGGATAGACATCACAGCTCCTTAGAAGAATAGTGCCTATTCACCCTGAGCAGGCCCAGAACATTCCCGACTGGGTTACAGACAACTTAATCCTGGTTACAGACTCAGTGTCCAGAGAAGAGGTGGTGGCGCATGTTAATTGCAGGCCTCTCTCCTCTGCATTATCTTCCAGTGGAAGAACAGAAAGAGTGCTAGATCTTAATGGGGGTGGGTAGATCACATCTATAAGCTCAGAAGATTCAGAAGAGTCTGCAGAGTCAAAATCTTTAGAGAAATTAATTGAGTGACCCCATTCGAAGTGTTAAGGTCTCATGTTTTCTCCAGAAAGCCCCTGCCCTTAGCAAAACATACCTGTTTGTTTGGATTATTAACTCTCTTTGATATTTAGCCATTCTGCTTATTAAGTCAAGGCTTACTTCCTTGGCTTTTTCTGCACTGGAACTACAGTGCTAGCAATAAGATTGCTGTTCATTTACCCAAAGAGTCTACTCAGTTTCACACCTGGCTTTCATTTGCCTGTCACTTGTACGCAGCGTACTGTAGATCATCCATGTCACTAGGCAATGCTTACCCAATCCCTTTATCCTTATAACCACTGTTTTATCTATACATGCTGGATGTTTAACAAGTGGGCGGCCACTGTTTGAGAGGGTGTTCACACTACTGCCAGTGACATGACCTTCACTGCCTGTAGGAGAGTGGTCCTACTCTGAAACTTAATCTTATCACTTCCTATCTCAAATGGTTTTCCACATTGAGTTTGCAGGTTGGGTTCTCTGGAAGGAGACACTGAGACAGAGTTTGGTGTGCAAGACACTTATCAGGGGTCATCAAGAACAAAAGAGAGAAGAAGCAAGATTGGCTAGAAGAAGAAGTCAAATTTGACAGCCTTGGCCTATCTGTGGGCAGCTCTGGTGTGAGGACTGCTTCTCTGAGAACTGTACATTGGGCCTATTAGCCAGATATTTTTTACCCACCCTGCCTACAGTCAGTGGATTTGGACTTAGTCGGGAAGGACACAAACTCATGCCTGAATTTGCTCATAGCTGGAGGTTGTCTGTTCTGCTACTGTTCAGCAAATCCTTCCTTGAATAGTGATCTGGAGGGGTCTGCACTTGATTAACACCCTTATAAACTACAGTATAACTGTCAAAGTCAGGAAATTAACAGAGATAGCACTCTAATTTTTAAACGTAGTCCATACTCAAATTCTATCAGTTGTTCCCTTAATTTTCTTTATAGAATTGTTTTTTCTAGTCCAATTTCCAATCCAGGATTACACATTGCATTTAGTTGTTACATCTTTTTATTCCCCTTTAAGTCTTGAAAAATTGTGGTTTTTGTTTTCTATCATGATTTTTTTTAATGGACATAGGTCTTTTGTTTTATAGGATGTCCCTTTAGTCAGGTTAATTAGATAACTCATGATTAAAATATACACTTTATAAGAAATACTATAAAAATTATTATGTGTCCCATATTAATTTATAACACATATGTTGTGCTACTGTTTTTTGTTTTTTTTTTCAAAACAGGGCATAAAATTATCACTTTCCTCCTTGCAAAGATAAGAAGACTGAGGTGTCGAGAGGTGGAAGTGATCTAACCGCACATGGTAGACGTAGCAGTGTGTTCCAGTTTAGCGATTCTACAAATAAAATTATCACTTTCCTCCTTGCAAAGATAAGAAGACTGAGGTGTCGAGAGGTGGAAGTGGTCTAACCGCACATGGTAGACGTAGCAGTGTGTTCCAGTTTAGCGATTCTACAGCCTGTCTTCTTTCTGGAATATCTCACCTCAGAAAACTGTGCCTATCTGTTATCTTCAAATT